>NC_043964.1:28518839-28663839 GCF_902148855.1 Sphaeramia orbicularis | reverse complement strand
TTCCTTATCGTCCTGTCATATGCCAGAGCTGCCTCTCTCCCTGCTGTCTTATTTTACATCTCTTTCATTATTCACTCTTTCTCCCTCTCTCTTCTCTCCATGCGCAGAACTGACAGACAAGACAAGAATACAGTCAAGTAAATTTCTGTAACCCGGTTTTAGTTTAAAATTTATAAATATCAACAGCATGAAATGGTGCTGTTCAGTCCATATTCAGCAGAAATCATTGTTAGATATTAACCCTTTAACCCCTGACGTGCCTGTGGTGACACGTTCTGAATGTAAGGTTTATTTTAAATAGAGAGGGTATGAAATTATGTCACTTCCCCCCAGGCCACGCCTCTCTAAGTCAGACTCGCTCAACATGACAGGGTGTAGCAGTAAACACAGCGAGACCGAGAAAAATGTGGAATATGAAATGAAATTAAGGACAATTGGACTCAACATTGATTATTCTCAGAATATGACGACTTCAATCTCTCGAAAGTAAGACATTATTTTCGTTCAGTTGTGAGGGTTTTTTATAACTGCGACTTTATTCTCATAATATTTTGGCTTTATTCTCAAAATATTAATGACTTCATTCTCATAAAATTATGACTCTTTTTGTATTCAACTTTATTCTCATAAAATTACAGGTCTTTTATCGATATTTTATGACTTCATTCTATGAGTGACAAGTGTTTTTATTTTCTTATGTATCTCACTTCAGTTCGGTTCCATATTTACTTGTTAATTACCTTTGAGATTGATTTTCAGTAATTAACCCTCAAAGACCTGCAACTATTTATGTGGCTACTTCCAAATGAATGATATATATATATTTTTTTTTACATTCCTAAGTGATTTATCACCATTTATTATAACTTTATCCTCTACATTTTGCATTATTTAATGAAAAAGTGACTTTTTCAGCCAAATACATTATTAACTGAACATAAAACAAGCATCAATTGCAGCTGTTATTTGTCAGACTTCATGGTTTTTACTGGTGAATCACTGTCACAGATGACGGTGTTTTCATATGTGTTATGGAGCTTCTGAACATCTAAATGGGTCATGTCTGATGCCACTGAAAAGCTGAAAACTGCATTTTACCAGATTTATTAAAATGTATTCATATGATTAGTGTTATTAACCATTTTAGATCAGCAGATGCTTAAGGTGGATTATTTTTTGCTTCCTCGAATTTTCATTTCTATATTATGTTGTGCAAAGAAGTCAATTAGTAGCAATCAGGAAGCTTGTACCATTTCCATATTCGAAATAAATCAATCAAAAAAAAAAAAAAGGTCACTGCCAGCTGTTTAGGTCTTTGAGGATTAAGCATTTAATATTTTGACTTGACTTAACAATTATTCAGTTATATGTAAAGTCAAAGCCAGTTAATTTCATCATTGAATCTAAGTCGTTTGAGCATTTCTGAATGTATTCTCAACCCAATTACTGTCCGTTAACTTGTCAAAGCAAAATAAGTGCATTCACTTGATTGCATTGATTTCTGTTGTTGTGTGGAAGAACACAATCAAGGTTGTGTTTCCTTAAGAGGGGAAGTTAACAGTACTGAATCAAAATGCCAAAGTGCTGTAAGTATTATTAGTTCTGCATCTCTATGAAGTAAAAAATAAATCTCCCATGAAAAATAAAAATTGAGCTTACCATTTTGACTAATATATTATTGTCCATTCTCTCACGTGCATTTGGTTTGAACTCCAACTGAGCTGCAGTAATTACCACAGTGACTAACATCCACTTGTTGCATGAGTCACACTTTCAGAACCATGCTGTCTGGAGATGATGACCTCATGTTCCTCTGAACAAAGAGCTTTTTTCTTTTTTTTTTTTATAACTCTTAGTGATAACACAGACACTTCTGCTCTTGTGCTCCTGCATTGAACACTGAAGTCAAAGGTGCACAGATTAACGTAAAATCATTCCTATCACGCTTATTTCACAATTATTTCTAAGTGTTGTTGGTGAGGATGGAGCATCTCATGTGGTGCACTACTCGACTCTAAGTGGTTGAGTGGCTGTGTATGCATATCAGTATGTGCATCTCAGGCATATTTGATAAGTTTTATGCAGAAATACACTTCACTTTACAATGCACTTCAGATTTTCAGTATTGTTTTACCTATTTTTACTTCTTATTTTTCATCCTGAACACAGTGGAGTGAAAACTCCTGAGCTTAACAAACATTACCTGCTTTCAAACACACACACATCTCAAAAGCGTGGAGGCTAGGGCGTTTATAAAGGCAGTTTTTTATGGATGTTGTTTGCCAACAATGATGTAAGAAAAACAACTTAAGAAAGACACAGATGCATAACAAGAGGAGCTCCTGCTGCATGTATCCCCCTGGTTCATTAACAGCTGACACATCTGTTAAGCTTTGTTATCAGTGTGAGTTTGTGTATTGTTTGTGCATGTATGTGTGTATGTTAGTATCTTGAAATGAATGTGTGGCTGGATGTGTGATTGAATGGAAACTACACCAGTATCTCACTTGATGGTTTAACAGGAGACAGAGGCAGCAACACGCTAAAACATTGTGTACTAACTGGAGAGATATGAGAATACAAGCACACACACATATACCTGTTCTGGACTCACAACCAAATACAATAAGCAATCAAGATGTGAGTCAAGTGTGGAGTTTGAGCTTTCATTCAAGGGGTTTATCAAAAATATTCCATGAACTGCTGAGCTCAACAGTTGATTGTTTCTTTTTAAGAATGCATCAACTTGTTGATTTGGCCAGTCCTGAAGTATTTAAAGAATGTATTTAGTTTTTTCAGTTAAATAATGATCTATCTATCTATCTATCCATCCATCCATCCATCCATCCATCCATCCATCCATCCATCCATCCATCCATCCATCCATCCATCCATCCATCCATCCATCCATCCATCCATCCATCCATCCATCCATCCATCCATCCATCCATCCATCCATCCATCCATCCATCCATCCATCCATCTTCTTGCTATGATCAAGTATTAATTTTACATTTGGAATCAACTCCAAACCTTTCATCTGCTCCATTTGTCATAGATCAACCAGGCAATAAGTCACATCTGGACATGAAGCTGCTTATCTGTCAGTTGTCAAATTATTTTTACACCTCTGAAAATCGAGGGAATTTGTTTAAAATGCTCATCATTACTAAATAGTTATTGCAATATTTTTGTTCAACTCCTTCAATTGAAGCTGTGGTGGTGTATGGAGACTCAATTACAAAATGTCCAAATATTTATGGACCTGACTGTATTTTCCTCATTGCATTTCCAACAGTATCCTCATCATTCCTCTGGAAAAGCCATCAAAATGGAATAATCTCTCCTTCTCTTTCTTGTGTGTCTGACTGTGGGCTCTGCTGAGGTTAGTCAATTGACTTTTTAACACATTTTTCAACACTATTGACCACAAAAACAGGGCTCACTCTAGTGTAGCTAGGAAACACTGACCAAACTACAGAAAGTACAACCTCTGTGATGAGTCCCATGTCTGGTTGGGATGATTTGCTTGACATTATAAGGGTCAGAGGTCAGGAAAAGAACTCAATACCTTGAGCTTCACCATTAAGTTGATATGACAAAAAGCCCAGTGGGACTAGTATAACCCAGGGACCTCATGAGATTTAGAAATGTACTCTGCACATCCACTTCATCTAGAGTATTCACATGGGATAAGCAGTCTGTACTTTACTCAGATATACTGACATTATTGGATATGATGTAAGTGCTGACAACCAACAGGCTATCACTGTTGAGCTGGTTGAAAGATAAAAAAAAAACAAAAAAAAAACCTTCTTTACTGCAGGCTGTTTTGCACATCATCTATCTGATCGTCTCTGGAGATTTTAGTCTTCAGAAGGATTTGAGCTTGGTCTCTGTGAACTGATCTCCATGCTGTCTAGTAACATGAAACCCATAAACGTTCATTTTTAATTGTCACAGTAGCCTCCAGATTCTTCAACTGACAAAAAAACAAGATGATGAGAGAGCAAGTTGCATGGGACTAATGCAATATTATCTCAGTGTTTAGGGGTGGGTCATTTGCTGTGGGATTTTTTTCCATTTTAAATAACAGACATTAAAGATTCATACGGGATTAAGATCACAGACGACCTCTACAATTAATATAAATAGCAATTTCACTCTGTTGTAAATATACAGCTCTGCAAACAATTAAGAGACTGCTGCAATTTCCTGTGAAATCAGCATGTCTGCATGTATGACAGCAATTCCATTCCTGTGTCTGTTGAATTCCAACACGAGCACACCTTTTTCTACTGAATAAACACCTGATCCATGTCCTATTTAAGAAGGAGAAGAATAAACACCACTGCTGTGGACATCACTAGTCTCTTTTCCATTGGACATCTGCACAAAACTTTACCAATATTTACAAAATGTTGAAAAAAAAGAAGTGCATAATGTCGGTTTTTCCATTAAATGACAAATGCGATGATTTGTTTATTTAGTGTCCCAAGATGACACAAGAAGTCATTCCATAAACATGGCGACAAATGTAAATATGGTGTTGATTTACAGATATATTCACTATTATTATATATTACCCCTCTATCTCATACTAAATTAAAAATGATTGGGTTTCCTGTTATATTCACACACACCACAACATGTTTCTTCTTCTTCTTTGCTTGTTGTAACTAGGGGTGGGCAAGTTAACGCGTTATTACCGCGTTAACGCATTCATTAAATAACGCCGACAATTTTTTTTATCTCACGTTAACGCCGTTTTATTATTGTTCTGCCTTTCAAGCAAGTCTTAGTTGATTTATACATACGGACTCTTATTTTGAAACTCATGCTTTTATTTTGCCGGTCCACACACCGGTGCTGTGTGTATGTGCAGCTGAGAGGAGAAAACCGGCGAACTTTAGAAGTAATGCTGATGTTTAAGCTAATTTGTTTATGCAAGCAGTCGGAGATGGGTTGCTAATTCTTTATGCAGGCTCATGCTAAGTTTATGTAAATTCATTGGTTGTGTTTAGGTCTAATATGTCAGCCTTTGAACTAAGCTTTACTCATTTACGATGTGAATGTTGTATTAGCAGTCATTTTATCTCGATGCTAACTTGAATGGGAAAATCCATAGACACGCTAATGATTAGCATTTACAGGTTAATTAAAGATTTACAACGTCTTTTTATTCAGCAAGAAAGGCTCACATCAGAGATATTTGATACTATTCATTCTTACAACAACTGAACATAAAATACTCACAGGCAAACGTTTTTGGGGCCATACAAACAAGAGTGAAAGAAACATGTCTGTTAATTCTATGTCCAAACTAACTACTGTAACACAGAAAGGACAAAACATACGTTAGTGCAACTTATTCTGACCACTTCAGGGCTCCTTTTGCTTGCTTTGAACAACTGAACATCACATATTAATGGGCTTATTAGTATTAGTACTGATTAGTGGGCTTAAGACTCCTGTCAATCACTCACAACTGTAAATACACTGGTGGGGACATAAACATGTGTAAAAGTAGTGGTTTTTTACATGGACATTTTCATTTTAAATGTCTTCAGATGGTGGGGTTGAGAAGGACACAGTTGTTTGGAAGCACTGACGTGCAATTATTTTTTATCACCGGAGTACTTCCAGTCTGGAATATCACTGAAAGGCAATACATGCTGTTGATGCGTCCCCCCCCCCCCCCAACAACTATGTGATTAATCGCGATTAATCGCAGAAAGCCATGCGATTAATCACGATTAAAAATTTTAATCGCTGCCCACCACTAGTTGTAACGTATGTCACCATCCGGCTTTGTAATTCACCTGACTCTTGTTGCAAAAAAAGGTCTTTTTTTTTTTTTTTTTTACATGATAGACCATTTGCACTACCATCTCTTGCAAGCGCAAAAACCTTTAATTGAAAAATGAGACTTTTGGAAAAATTGTCATTTTTCCATTAGGTAAATTTTTATGCGCAAGTTATATTTGCGCAATTTGAGGTTCAATGGAAAAGCGACTACAGTCTTCTTGCAGCAGGCAAAAAAGTGCTATTAGTACCACAAAACTAATTGGAATCACAAAATAACTATTGAAAACTACTGGACTTCTGCTCTGATAATGTTCCCAAACTCTGAGGACTGATTTTTCTGTCAGGACAATGCTCCTGGCCTCAGCTAGGTCAATGAAGGTGTGGATGACGGACCACCAGATGAAGACCCTGTCATGTCCAGCCCAGTCTCCAGACCTGAACCCACTTTGAAAACTTCTAGAGGAAGATGGATGGTCACAACCCATCAAACATTGCTGAGCTTCTTCAGTTTCTCTGCCAGGAGCTGCATAAAGTCATCCAACAGCAATGGTGGAGAGCCAAGACACGTGGAGGCTGTCATTGAAAATCAGGGTTATTCCACCAAATATTAGTGTCTGAACTTTTCCCAAGTTACAACATTAGTATCATGTTTAGAAATTAATATGAACTGGTTTTCTTTGCATTATTTGACATCTGCATCAGTTTGTTATTTTGACCATTTTTTGTGTTCTTTAAATACACGCTCTAAAAAACAATATTTTTATTTGGAATTTTGGAGAAATGTTGTTGATAGTTTATAGAATAAAACAAAAATGTTCATGTTACTCAAACACATACCTATAAATGGTAAAGTCAGAGAAAGTAATAATTTTGCAGTGGTCTCTTATTTTTTTTTATACCTGTATATATGTATGTCTGTACAGGCTTTTTAAATTATTATTATTATAATTATTATTATTTTAGATTGCATGCACACTTTTTCTTGCACTTTATTCTATTACTGTCTTGTGTCTTGACCGTTGAATTTTCCCATTGTGGGATCAATAAAGTCTAATCTAATCCAAATTTCCAGATGCCCCCAGGTCACACTTGTCCTATATTTTTGATGCATACTTGATCAAAAACACTCAACTCATTAACCTATGTCCTGGACAAAAAAAAAAACACTTTCCATTATAATTATTGCATCATTATTATTCAACAATCTATTCTGTTCACAGTCAGATAAATGGGTAAATTATGAATTAATTATTGCTGATGGCTGCAGCAAATATACTGCATTGGACAGTTGTCCCAGAGTAATGGGAGGTTATGGGACACATCTGTAATTACAATGTCAGCATCTGCAGCCCCTGCTTCAGCTTTGTGCAGAAATAAATGGAGATTCATGTCTCATTACTGTGCAAAATAAAATGATAAATGCAGTCAGAACAGGTGCTCTCTGGCTTTGATCATGGTTAATGAGGATAAGCGTGCATGTTGCCTGTCTTGTCGTGGACAGCAGAAGGTAATGCTCAACTGAGTGAAGGAGTTACAGCCGTTTTAAAAGCGGTTTTATCCTAAATCATAAAGGGCTCTGACTCACCACTGCTTCACTCAGACATTTCAGTATTTGTATATATATCCAAAGGCAGAATGCTGGCATTCATCTCCTTCTCATCTTATCTTGAAAATCAGACAACTGAAATATTGAATGAAAAAGTGTCAGCTTGTTTCATAACCCCCACCCATACATTCATACTAAAAACCCAAAAACAACATCAGAGGAAGGTGAAGTTTTAATATATATGACTATTCCACTGCTGGACAAACAATGTCACTAGGAACAATAAACTTGACCTCTATGAAAAGTTGTTTTTTTCAAGATTATAAAGCATTAAGCTGTCTTTTTATATAATTAAGTTGATTATACTAAGCTTTTCTTGGTTCTGCACATTTTCTGGTTTGTTTTTGATTGTGTTCTTGTGGATTTTCTAACAGAGGCAAAAAAAACCCCACCCATATTGTTTTCCAGGACAAAGTTTATTTTTGATAAGTATATTACTGCTAAGAAATGGATAGTTTATTCTCATTTGTGCATTATTGTTATGAAATGGACAGAGTTTACTCTTGTTTTTAATATGTCTGTTATTGTTATGAAATGGACAGCATTTATTTTTGTTTTAATATGTCCGTTATTGTTATGAAATGGACAGAGTTTACTCTTGTTTTTAATATGTCTATTATTGTTATGATGTAGACAGCGTTTATTTTTGTTTTTAATATGTCTGTTATTGTTATGAAATGGACAGAGTTTATTTTTGTTTTTAATATGTCTGTTATTGTTATGAAATGGACAGAGTTTGCTCTTGTTTTTAATATGTCTATTATTATGAAATGGACAGAATTTATTTTTGTTTTTTGACAGGGGTATTATTACTGCTATGAAAGGGACAGGGTTTATTTTGATGTGAAATGCTGTTGCAAAACGGAGTCTATCCTTGATATGTACAGCATTTTTGTGTTTTGTGCTTTGTCAGAATTTAGTCTGATAAGTGTAGGATTTTTGAGTTACTTATGGGATCTGACATAGGAATTTAGGATAGGTAGAAGGATGGGGTAAGTGGTGGGTGATTATAAATTAAACTTCATCCCACTCTTTTTTGAATGTTTTCCTTTCTTTTTATACAAATCTTTTTGTGGTTTGGTTTTAATATTATATTCAAAACAATCAAACAAACACTCATGTGAATATATACAGTCACGGAAAAAATTAGACCACCCTTGTTTTCTTCAATGTCTTGTTCATTTTAATGCCTGGTACATACAATTTGTTTGGACAAATATAATGATAACAACAAAAATAGCTCATAAGAGTTTAATTTCAGAGCTAATATCTAACTATTTTCCATGGTTTTCTTGATAATAGCCAAAATCACTTCAGTTCTTACATCAATATCTATGGCATTGTACTGACAAAAACAGTGCTTTTAGGCATTCCATGTTTTCTTTTCTGTCTGTTTTAGTCACATGATACACACAGGAGTTAGTACTTGATTGCATAACCATTGTTTTTGATGACTTCTGACGGTCTAATAATTTTTTCCATGACTGAATATTAAAAAAACACATACAACACACCCTGCTCCAGCCAGTTTGTGATATAAAATCTGCTCTCAGTTTTTGCTCCTGTTACCCATTACAGAGTGATAAACAGACTCAAGCCCTTTGTCGGTACAGCATAATAATAAGAAACCTGCACTAATGGAAGACTGCAAAGGTAAATCATACGGTAAGGAAAGGTCTTGCACATGATACAGACCTCTAACATAGATGAATTAGTATGCCATGTGTGATCCGTGTCTCTTAAACCCGTCAGAGATTTTATGGAGCTCTTCTAGATAAAGTGCTCTAAGTAAATCACTGGAGATGAGAAACAGTGTGGTGATGTTTCTTCTAATGTGAGCTGCAGTGTGGTCTGCTGTAACTGACTTCACTTCCAGAATGTAGGATTAAACTGTGTACATCCTCAAGAGACAAATTATCTCTGACAAGCTTATACAAATGTTAATACTTTGATGCACAGTATGAATTCAATAGTACATTCAGCTGCACACAACACAGCGAGGAGAGGAGAGGAGAGGTGTCACTAGGGTCAAGGATGGCCATGCATTTCAATGAGAGACTCGGTCATGTGAACACATGCTTCCTCCGCTTTAAGTGATGATAAAAAGCAGGTTGAGCGGTAAACACATCCTTAAACACAGCCACAATAAAAGACTATGGGCGGTTGCCATGAGGACTGACATCACTGAGAGGGGCAGAAGAACAAACCATTAGGCCTGTCACAATGACTGCATAATCCTACAGCAAGGTATTTACATAAAAATGAAACCTTAGTGCAATTATTTGACTTAATTACTTTTCTGAGGAGCTTAAGTCACAAAATCATGTTGGAAATATGAGAAGACATCTGTAACAGCTTTAAGTATGGTTGTCTATTTATTCTTTTAAATGGAAAATACCACAAATGAGGTATCTGCAGGTTTGAGGAAGCCAAATTTATGGCTTTTTAAGGCATTTTTCCAGGCATCTTTAATCAAATTTAACACCTTACATTCACAAACATAACAGTACAATAGCAGCCATAGTTGTTGCCTTGAACCAGTCACATTCATGTTAAAATCCAACTGATGTTACATTTACACTTCTCCAAGACTAATGTTTCTGCTGCTGTCAGTTTTAAGGAGAATTAAATGCCATTTTTTTCAAAATGAGTTTTTTGTCATTCTCCAGTAGAAACACGTCAGCCTATGTAACACCGATGTACATCAAACTTTCCAGTTATACACTTAGGAGTATTCTGGAGATATTTATAAAGGGATTTGTTAATAAATCATTCCTGGGAAGATTTATTTTAATCAAAAAATATAGCAAAATTGATTTTTTTTAGAGGCCATGGACAATATATTTTGATTTACTAGGTAATGAAAGCAGATATCCTGAAATCCCTCTGTAATTTCTTTTTTATCTTCTTTGTGAACAAAATGGACAAAAAAAAGAATTTTGCACATGGCTTTATCATATGTTCAGATCTATTTACCGAAAATTTGCAAAATTGTGCATATTTAATGAGATGATGCATAATTACCTCCGCCAAGGAACAGCAGAGGTTATGGTTTCAACGGGGCTTGTCTGTTTGTTTGTTTGTCTATTAGCAAGATAATTACCTCCGCCAAGGAGATTATGTTTTTGTCAGTGTTGGTTTGTCTGTCTGTTTGTCTGTGTGCAGGATAACTCAGAAAAGGTATGGATGGATTTGGATGAAAATTTCAGGAAATGTTGATACTGGCACAAGGAACAAATAATTAAATTTTGGTGGTGATTGGGGGGGCACTGATCTGCCTTGGTGGAGGTCTGTTCTCTATGAGTGCTTTTCCAGAAAAGACAGCGCAGACCTCCGCCAAGGCAGATCAGTGATCCCCCCAAATCACCACCAAAATTTAATCATTTGTTCCTTGTGCCAGTATCAACATTTCCTGAAATTTTCATCCAAATCCGGGGCACTGATCTGTCTTGGCGGAGGTCTGCGCTCTCTGAGTGCTTCTAGTTAAAAAAGTTATGGACGGATTTGAATGAAATTTTTCAGGAAATGTTGATACTGGCACAAGGAACAAATGATAAAATTTTGGTGGTGATGGGGGGGGCAGATGAACGGATGGAGGGATTTTTTGTTTGTCTCTCTGTTAGCAAGATAATTCAAAAAGTTATGGAAGGATTTTGATGAAATTTTCAGGAAATGTTGATACTGGCACAAGGAATAAATTATGTAATTTTTTTTGGGGGGGGGGGGCTGATCTGCTTTGGCGGAGGTCTGTGCTCTCCGAGTGCTTTTCTAGTTTGCATAATTAAACATACACATTTCAAAAACTTGTAATACATTTTTTTTTCATTCTTGTGTAAGTAATCAGCTGAGGTAGTTTCATGGTGATATCTATTAATTTAAAATTTTACCCTATTTACCTGTAGTGTCTTGCCTTAAAGTCTTAATTTAGGACAATCAAACTTAAGTTTTTTAAAAGGACTGTTTAAGACTTATTAAGGATTCCCAGACACCCTGTAGGAAAGTACCAGATCACACTAGACAAGACTAGAATAGAACAGAATAGAATAGACATTACTGTCATTACACATGTGCAACAAAATGATGGTTCTCAGACCAATAGACTGTGCAATCATAAAAGAAAATTAACAAGGTGAATAACATCACAGTATAAAGAACAGGAATAAATACACAGTTGTAAGATAAGTTGGAAGATAGAATGTAGTCTGTCAAATCAAAATTGGCCTCAATAGGAAGATTTTCCCTTTTTTATTTGTTGTTTCTTATCTGGCATTCATAAAACCCACTGGCATGGCTTTCCTTCATGATTCTGACAACATTAAAGCTACGCAATCATTAGAACATATTGTGGCGCATGTAAAAACTGCTCACTGTATTTGTCTGTCCCCGGCCACTTAAGCAATTAAACAAGTAAATTAAGATCCACAGGGGGCATGTGGAGCATGTGTGGTCTGAGGAAATACAAGATAAGGTCGACTCAGATAATCAGGGTCATAAGTTGCACACATCAGGGGCACAGAGATTGTAATTGCTTATCTACAGGGGGAAAAAAAATGGAAGAAAACAGTTCATAATGGAACAGCGTGATTGATGTTGCGTTCAGAGACAGCTCTCAAAGTAGGATTCCTGGGCTTTTCTTCACAGACAAAACCATGGGGCAAGTAGGTGTCGCAGATGGCATCACATCAAACCACATGTGATTAGGTCTGATGTAGGCTGAGTAGAAATCAATTTGAACAGGAACAGAAGTGTAATATTCACCATTTACACTGTATTTCTCACTGTTTTTAATGCCCCACTCACACTAATGTGGATATTCTACAAAACTGATATTTTTCTCTACTTCTGGGCCTTTTGTCCACATATAAATGATGTTTTTTTCACCAAAACAGAGAATGAGAGACAATTCAGGAAAAAAATGACATCATGCCCCAATTACGCTTAACCCTTTCATGCATAGTGGTCACTACAGTAGACAGTTCTTCTCCAGCTGTTCTGTTGTATATTCATGGATTTTATTGTTTTAGTTCCATATCAGTCAACACAGTGGATGCTTATGCATCATCCCATACACTGTAATTCATACCATTAGTGTACAGGGGTTGGACAAAATAATGGAAACACCTTCACCTCAAGATGATAATGCCCCAATCCATACAGCTAGAATTGTTCAAGAATGGCATGAGGAACATTCTAATGAAGTTGAGCATCTCGTATGGCCGGCGCAGTCCCCAGACCTCAACATTATTGAGCATTTATGGTCAGTTTTAGAGATTCAAGTAAGACGTCGATTTCCACCACCATCGTCTCTAAAAGAGTTGGAGGGTATTCTAACTGAAGAATGGCTTAAAATTCCTTTGGAAACAATTCACAAGTTGTATGAATCAATACCTCGGAGAATTGAGGCTGTAATTGCCGCAAAAGGCGGACCTACACCATATTAAATTATATTTTGTTGATGTTTTAAGGTGTTTCCATTATTTTGTCCAACCCCTGTAACTTTGCTGTTTTTGATAAACCTGATTTGCAGTAACATGTTTGAGTGTTGAAGGGGTGGGATTAAATAAATTATACTTCCTCCACTCCTTTTAGAATGTGCAAATGAAGTCATGTGTTTGTGTAAGTTTTGTTTTTATTTTTTTGTTTTCTTCCATGACCTCTTACTACCGGTTTTTTTCCTAAGGACTAAGTAAGATTACTTCGTTTTGTTGCATATTCAAAATAAACTAAACTAAAAAAAAAAAAAAAAAAAAAAAAAAATCAATTGCTTATTATTGTTACTAAACTGCAGTTAACTGTTTTTTTTTTTTTTTAACAAAAAAGTTTTTTTGGTTTTTTTTGCATATTATTTCCATGAAGTGAGTAATGACTAGTATTAGAGTATGTTAAAATGTGAAAAAACAGCAGATTAGCAGCATTAAAAAGGTTTTTATCTCATAGTTTTCACTTGATATATCAGTAAATCCATGTTTCTTTGCTTCCAAAATTAAACGCATGGTGTCAAGCTGACATTTTTTAACTCCATGAAAAATAGGTTCATAAGAAAATTGTCAGTCACATTTTTTTTCATGCCTAAAGAGGAATAAAAACACTCAGGAAATAAATGTTGATTAAGGTTCTCATAATTCGTGCATGAAAGGGTTAATATTGTTGCTTTATATAATGTAATCTACATACTATAAAGAGTGCACTTTGACAACTTGAACCAACACTTAGGGCATTGAAAGTTCATATCTTAACTTGTCAACTTCATGACAGACTAAAGCTGTTGTGTCCAATACTATGACAAGGTCCACAGTGTCTCGTAGTGTTGTGATATATTCAGAGACACTTTATAAAATGAAGGTTGATTGACATTTTATTTGTTCGTAAATGGTGGAGAAAATACACTTTTGCAAAAATATCTGTATTAGTGTGGTCATGGAATGTGTAGTGATCTCCCCCTCCAACTCTATGGACTTAATTTCTATCATAATTGTCATTATTAGTTGTATTTTTGTATATTTCAGTAACAGGCTTTGTATGCTTAAGTTATTTATGTCTGCACTGCACCTAAAAACAATCCAATTTATATCAATGCGTTTGGGTTCTCAGTGCCAGTAAATGACTGCTCTTCCTCATTAGGTGAACCAAATGTGGATAAATGTGAGGCTTTTATAATATTAGTAACATAAAGTGAACAGAAAAAGACAAACCTACACCTTAAAAGCAATTATTTATATAACAATAAATCATATAAATTATGATTTATGAAGTATTACTATCTGTGGAGTAAAACTGTGGAACAAATTGTGTGTGGAGATAAAACAAACATCAAATATAATTCAGTTAAAAAAAAAAAAGGTAGTTTTTAAAAATGACATTGAGGGCTGTTTGTTTATGGATAATGTTGTATTGATAAGAATGTTGAAATTATTGAAGAAAATTGTTGAATTATTGATGTCTGTTTGTATTACTGCCATGATCATATTGTTGTGCATAATTCAATTACTGGATTATGTATTAGTTGTGGGTTGAATGCTAAACTAGGAAAAATGTGTTGTTTGATTCATCTATTAAGTTCTCCAGGTCCTTTGGGTTCTTTGAGTTCATTTTGGTATGTATTAGCGTTTGAGTTTCTGTTATTTTTGCAAATGATTTAATTCTTAATGATCTTGATTATGTTTGTTTGATGAATTGATTAATAAAATCCTTAAATCACTTAATTTTCATAATGTTCTTCTCTTATGCTAGGGTC
Source organism: Sphaeramia orbicularis (assembly GCF_902148855.1). NCBI lineage: Eukaryota > Metazoa > Chordata > Actinopteri > Kurtiformes > Apogonidae > Sphaeramia > Sphaeramia orbicularis. Next base: position 28,649,191 of record NC_043964.1, on the reverse strand, counting down.
TCCTTCTCCTTTGAGCCAGTTTACTTTTTTATTGTTTGGAGTCCATAACAGTGATGAAGGTGTAAAAGCACTTGAGGGGTAGGATTAAATAAGTTTATACTTCTTTCTACTCCTTTTCGACCATGCACACTCAGAAACGTACTTAAACGTAGCTTCTGTACATTTAAATGTTGTTTTGTTTTTGTCTTATTTTGCTTTGTTTTTTTTTTAAATTTTGTTTCTTTGAATGTTCGAAAAAAATAAATAATAAAATTAACTAAAACGTTGTGACAACTTATAAACCACTAAAAGATAAACCAGGAAAAAAATCCGCTAATCTTTTCACTTCTCTGATGTGAAATTTGACAATATATGTGGCCCCTTTTTGACTTACTTCCACAACTCAACAACCCTCTGACTTTAAACTTTATCATCCAGCTCATTATTCCATTTATTGTATCATGTGGGGCTCTAAATGCTGTAAATCAATGGTCCTTGTCTTTCTTTTTGAGTTTTTTTTTTTCTCCTTTTTCTGTCTTGGTTGTTGGGAGTCTGGTGTTTGTTTCCTGTATTGAAAAACATCTTCAATTGAACAAAAATTGTATATTTTCCTCCACACCAGAAAAATCAATAAATATATTTGATTTAAAAAAAACAAAAAACAGACTGAGTATAGCCTTGAAATAAAGGGAAAAAAGATTCTACATCAATCTTTAACTCATCTCCAACTAAAAAGCCTTGAGCTTTATGATCCATCCTCACAGGCACCTTTCAACACCTGAGTTTCTGAGTGGAACAGACAGTGTTCTCCCACAGGTGAACTTCTGTCAAGTGTTTGTCACTCGGGCCACGGGAGATAAGGCCGACAGCCGGGATTAGCTCTCTTGTTTCTCAGTAGAGGTGAGGTGGGCTGCCCTTCTGCTCTCAACTGTCTTTGTATCAGCTGAGAGGTTGAAGGATTACTTCTCTCCGGTGCCGTGAGCTCAGTCATATTCAGGAGAGGAGAAGAAGACGACACGTTTTTAATTGGCTTCCCTCTGTGCTGCTTTGCCGTGTCATTTCCTCCCTGATTTTCCATCTTTTTTTCTTCCTCTTCCTAAGAAATTGCTTTTCTACATGAGTTTCCATCTGCAGACATTTTGACCTCAGTAATAGACACCTCCATTATCTTTCCTGAACTGACAAAATATATTTATATATATATATTTTTTTAGTAAATACCATTTGGGATTCATTATGTTTACTGTTATGATAAATTCACCAACTTCCCTCTTGATAATTGTTACATGAGATTATGACAAAACAGTGTTTGCCTTCAGGCTGCAACTTTTAAAGGAATAAACAACTTCTGATTAAAAAAAAAAAAAAAAAAAGCTAAATTCCACCCAGAATGACATGTAGAAAAGTAACAAAAAGCATGATAGAAAATGCAAATTGTTCCCTTAGAGTGAAAAAGTCTGATTTCAATAGACAGACAGATTGTCAAACATGTCTTAAAATAAGTTTAGTAATAGAACTGGTATGTCTGGGAGCCTATTTTATTGTACATCCACTTCTGTTGAACACCAGCCCCAAGGACAACATCTGACATAGACCATAGTTTCCAGCTCATCTGCAGCAGAAGTTAAAAATGCTTCTTTATTTTTTTTAATGGAAACAGTGAAACACTCATCACCAAAGTATGGAATGAATAACTTCATTCCAGATGTTGTGAAATAAACCTTCAACAAGTAATGTCATCTCAGTTTTGTGACTTACTGTGTGAATTTGACTTTAAACAAACACACTATTGGAATGCATTGGTAAGAAATAACTTCAATATTTTGCAGATGGCACATTAAAGGAGTGACATTTTGCTTTTTAAAACTGAATTATGGATTTTAAACCATTTCCCTGTGGTCGACATAAACTGTAAATGCTATGCTTGGGTCTGAATTCATCATTAATTCAACTCCACAGGTCCATCTTCAACCCTATTTCTGACTAATGACACCAGAAAGGTTGTTTTGAGCGCTGGCCCTTTAAATGCAAATAAGCCACTTCATGCCCCGCCCCCTCCAGGTTGTTGACTGTGCTGCTCTGACCCATTCAGCCACTTGTGTTCATTAATACAACCAACAACTAAACATTTCAGGTAACTGGCTCGAAGTTTGGACATATTTTCAGTTTTTACTACAACCACTGCTGCTGACAAACAATTATGTCGCACTCTGAGAAATGATCGTCGGAAATCTTGACCTTATATGTGCAAATGTCGCAACATAATTAGTTATAAAATGTAACAAATTAAGAAGGGATTAAAACAGGAAATTCCACTCGATTTTTGTAGAAATCCACTTGATTTTTGCCAAAATTAATATAAAGATAGCTTTGCAGCACCTGGAGGGTTCAAATTCAAACTTTATGAACTATTAGAGTCCAAATACACACATAAATGTACCAAAGACTAATAAAAGTGGGTTTCGCAAAATATGACCCCTTTAAGCGGAAGAATGAAAGCAAATGCCTTTTAAAGTATTTAGTGATTTAAAGCCTACAAATGGAAATATACATCTATAAAACAGGTGGTTAAACTTCCAGACTGATAATTGATTCTCTAAAAAAGAAAAAAAAGTTGAAGGTTGTTAAATCAGAAACAGGGAAAACTGAAGAAAAAGTGACTTTTTCAGCAAAATATATCAATAACTGAATGTAAAAACCAGCTTGCATCCACTGTCATCAAACTCCATGGGTTTTACTGGTGAATCAATGTTGTAGAAGATGAATGTTTCCACATTCACTACAGAGCCTCTGAACATCCAAATGGGTCATATCTGATGACCATGAAAAGATGACAAACTGTATTTCACACCAATTATTTACATGGATTGATAAGATTAGTGGATCAGAAGTTATTAAACATGTACATCAGTAGATGGTTTTGGTCGCCAGTGGCTGTTTGGGTCTTTTTGGGTTAAGCAGAAGAATAAAAGCAAATGCCTTTTAAGATATTTAGTAATTTAAGGCCTACAAATGGAAATACACATCTATAAGACTGTTGGTTAAAACCTCCAGACTGCTAACTGATCCTCTACAATTTAGCCTTTATTTAGTTTGTGGCCTTCATTAGGGGATTCAGAAAATACATGAAAAAAAAATAAAAAATAAAAAAGATGAACAAAAAAAATTAGCAAAGAAACAACCAAAATGCAGATGGTTGTGTTTTCTGATGAAGGCCATAACCTGAATCCTGTTGATCTAACTTGAATAAAGTGCTGCTGCTGGAGCTCTTAACCTTTTACGTGTTTGTCCTTCTCCACGCACCTTGGAAGTGTGAAGTTGTGCCAGAACCACTTATTTTTTATCCTTTATTTGGCCAGGAAGGTCTCACTGGCTATGTTTCCATAAAGTGTTTTGCAAATCTAAAGCAAATATTTGAGTCGCAAATCAGTGGTAGCCCAGGTATGTGTACTGAATGCAGGAATCTACCAAAAAACTTTTGGTTGTGCCTTTTAGGGGTCACCACAGCAAACCATCTGCTTCCATCTGACCCTGTCCTCTGCATCTTCTCCCTGCATGTCCTCCTTTACCACATCCGTTAATCTCCTCTTTGGTCTTCCTCTTTGCCTCCATCTTCTTCATCCTTCTACCAATATATTCACTGTCCCTCCTCTGCACATGTCTGAACAATCTCAGTCTGGCCTGACATACAACTTTGCCCCCAAATCGTTCAACCTGAGCTGTCCCTCTGATGTTCCCAAACACAATCTCAACATCTCAGTCTCAATCTGAACACGCTGAATGCAAGAATGAAAATGCAAATTATGTGCGTTTTCACAAACTGATCTGGAGTGAATCATCTTGGCTGGATGGTGTCACCCGTAGGTGGCGTTATAGGCTATGCTACACATTGTTGTATTAAACTGTGCAGGAGAAACTGAGTGTTCTGTTGTTTCCCATCAGTCTTCATCAGTCCACATTACCTGTTGTCCTAGACATATTTTCACACTATATTGGAGTAAGTGAAAACACACAACAAACAGCTGATTCACAACGTGATATCATGAATTGCATACAGATAACACGCCACTTTTAATTGGCGTGTTATCTGTATGCATTGTAAGCTTTCTGCATGTATGTTCATGCCGCATCAAATACCACGCGATTAGCGTGTAGGGGTAGTGTTAGCGGTTATGGATAATGCCATAAGAACTGGCGTGACATACAACTTGATTTCATGAGATCAGTCTGTGATTCAGGTGCGTCAACTGTTCGCTGTGTCCGAATTCTTTCTATGTCCTCTATGTACATACTCTTCTTTATGTTGCTTTTTCCCCATCTAGTTTTTGTTTTTGCTGTCTCTATAAACATTTTCCAATGCAAAATTACATATACAGTATTTATGGAAATACACCAACTACCTGCTGGGCTACAAAGCTCTCATCTTTCAATGATTTCTGGACAAAATGCCATCAACAATTTAATTGAAGAAAATAAAACCCCATATAAAACACAAATACATAATACCTAACAAAAGAAAGATAGTAAAAGAGAAGTAAAGAAAGTAAGAAACAGGTAAATAGTAGAGGTATGTATTGGCAAGAATCTGGCGTTATGATACAGATCATGATACGATATATCACGATATATCACAATACTGTTAAAGGCAATTTTTTATTAGTTTTGTTTCTTTTTTTTAAAGATTATTTCCTGGAAGAATGGATTTCCACCAGAAATCTGCACAAACACTAAACACATTTTTATTTGATCACAACAGGATCTAATGCTATATCACAAAACGTTCCTGTGTTCAAACTGAAATTCTGTTTTACAGACATTACAGTTTAAGATCCTGTTCAAATGTTCATATTCTGTTAGTTCAGAACTAACATTAGAACAGTATTTTTGTGCAACCCCAACAAAGGAACTAACATTATTCAATAAAAGAGCGTTAAATAATAATAAATAAAATATAAACAAAAAAGAAAAACAAAAAAACTAAAATGAACCTCCACAATATCAGCATTTGAATAAATACCTAAAAATATCAATACAGTGCGTTTTAATGTCGATACAGTATTGTGAAAAGAAATATCGTGATATATTGCAGAACCGATATTTTCTTACACGCCTTGTAAATAGACCATACCAGTGCCTTCCTCATAAGCATCTGCAGAGGCTACATAAGGCAGAATAGAATAAAAAATACCTTTACCTGTATTTAACAAGTTAAATGATAATACAAGGAAACATTCATTAGAATCTAAATCTGATTCACAAATGTACCACATTTATGAATCAGAAATATTGCAGTAAAAATGTACTGTAAAAGTGTAGCTTCTCTTTTTACTGTCTGTCTTTTTTGTCTCTGTTGGAGAAATTAAATCGTTTCCCTGCAGTGTCAATACCTCAGAAAAATGCTACAATCTTTACAGAAAGACAAGAGCAAAGATGTATGTTCTAAAAAGAAATGTATCCCTTTGAGCTGGAAGAATAGGAAGACTAAGAATGACATATAGTGATAACTTCTTCTAGGATGCAACAAAGGAAAAAAGGCAATATAAAAGATAAAATGGCCGTTGAGCATGCACGCAATTGTTATTTTTATGACTTTGTGTGTCTGTGTGTTTGTGTATTTTATGCCAGTTGTCATTTTATCCCATGGAGACAAACAGTGAAATTTTACCTGAGTGGCAGAGATCATTCACACCTACTGTACCTGATGCCTTCACATACTGTTTTAGGCTCCAGAGTGAAGCAAAGATAAAAGCAAAACAAAACAAAACAAAACAAAACCCCACCAGTAGTATGATATTGGTATCAGCCACACAATCCTGCACAAAGACAAGCTCTGCCCTCAGTCACCTGCCCATCAGTTAGCACCTGGATTACCACGGCAACCACTAACCAGGATGCATTTCATCACACTGTGTAAATGCATCTTCTGTAATTGCGTGCAACCTTTCCAAAAAGTTCCTATATTCTGAACAATATCCTTTTCATTCATTTTCTGAACATAAATGAGCTCTGAAAGGTTCATATTTTAATTTCTTCTCCATCCAAGCTCTTATTATAATTCATACGAGAGAATTTATAACTCCTCCTGCATCAATTCTCCTGCTTTTATGAGTCGAGGAAGTGGAGAAATATTATTACAATGGGACCGCACAATCTCTAGGCACTAATAATAGTTGTAATTTACACATGCATCATGATGTGTTGATTTATTAGAGGTGAAATCACATACAATTAACTGGATTTCGTCACAGCCATGAATCTGGCACAGGACCATATGATCATTTCTTTTTTGTGTCGGTTTTACCAGTAATTATCTGGGAACATGAAAGTGAAAAAGACATAATAGGTTAGATCTATGAGAAATTAATATTATTTGGGTACTGTTGTATGGATATGAAGTTATCCACATGAAAAAAAAAACCCTTCAGAGAGATTTTAAATCAGATGTGATTTGTGTGATGTTACAGTATATTTTTTATATCCTTTAATTTAAGCCTCACAAGGCTGCAGCGGAGCTTTGTAATCCTGAGAACATGCTGAGGCTTAAACAAGATGAGAGTACAATAAACAAGGGGGAGAAAAACCATAACATCTCACTGCAGCTTTGAAGTGGGAACCAGATCAAATCCCCACAAGAAGCAAATTGCCGTTCTTTCCCACCAACCAAACAGATCAAACTGTCTTTCCTAAAAATAACAATCACTCTGTCTCCTCTGTGTATCCTCCATGGGAAGCCAAACACCAAAGACTTTCATGTTCTTCTACTCAACAGATTCATGGATGTCATTTTCTGTTCTACTGTGCACACCATGCGTGTCTATGTGCAAAGTTTACAACTGCTTATACTTGTGTTGTGTGTTTATGTTGACAAAATGATGAGTTTTTTTTTTAGACCATACATGTAACACTGTTCTGTGAGACTGCACAATTGGCAGGTTAATTGGAAACAGGGGTGAGGATCATGATTGGACAAAAAAGCGAATATGCTGTCTCCATGCTAATAGTATAGTAATAATTTTATCCCCCATCACTGAAAAAACAAAACTACCTTATAATAAACTAAAAACTAATTCATAAATGACTACTATAAACCCTCAGACACACCACTGAATGTGTTGAGTTTTGGATGTTGCAGACATTCTGGTAATACTGGATGTAGGAGTAGCAGAAGGCTTTGGTACGTCATGAAACTGAGCAGCGATGATTAGTTAAGTTAAGTTGTAAACTTAGGATAAAGTAGGGCTGGGCAATAAAACGATAACAACATATATGGTGATATAACTTTTCCTCAATAGAAATATGAGACATGCTCGATACAATTTCGATAGAATTCGCCACTGTCACCAGTCACAAGTGTTTGCTCCTGGAGGATTCTGTTGGGTTTCTGTAAATTGGCTTAGAGTCTGGTTTTGACCAACTCTATATATAAAGTGTCATGAGATAACTCTTTTGTTGTGATCTGGCACTATATAAATAACATTTGATTGATTGGGCGATTTAATTGGTTTTTCCCCTGTAAATCGCTTTGGAAAAAAGCATCTGCCAAATGCATAAACATAAAAATGCATAAACATTAACATAAAAAAACAGAATTCATTCGTCCATGTGATTTAATAGTAGGGGTGTGTATCGGCAAGAATCTAGCGATATGATACAAATCACAATACTAGGATCACGATACAATATATCACAATATATCAAGATACTGTCAAAAAAGCAATTTTTTTTTTTGTTTCTTTTTTTTTTAATGATTATTTCCTTGAAGAATTGAATTACACCAGAAATATGCACAAATACTAAACACATTTTTATTTGATCAGAACATATATCACTAAATTTTCCTGAATTGTTGAATCCTTAAATTCTGTTTTACAGACATTACAGTTTAAGATCCTGTTCAAATGTTCATATTCTATTAGTTCAGAACTAACATCAGAACAGTATTTTAGTTCAGTCCCAACAAGGAACTAACATTATTTAATAAAGGAGTGTTAAATAATAATACATCAAATATAAACAAAAAAGGACAACATAAATGAACCTCTGCCATATCTGCATTTGAATAAATACCTAAAAATATCAATCCAGTACTTTTTAATATTGATACAGCGTTGTGAAATAAAATATCGCGATATATTGCAGAACCGATATTTTCTTACAGCCCTATTTGATAGTGATTTGATTTATATCGTGATGCATATCGACATCATGTGATAGAAAAAAATTATCGTGATATGATTTTTTCCATATTGCCCAGCCCTAGATACAAGTGGTGTTTTGGGTTTTAGAAGTGTATTATCTCACCACTGTTGCCACTATTATAACATTAACATTACTCCATGTGTCTATGTTGATCTACTGCATATAAGTGACCTGCACTACCTGAAAAAAAAAAAAAAAAAAAAAATTGAATTCAACAAAGCAAATAGTTCCGATCCTTCCATTGTATAATTACTACTGTGGTTGGTATGTTTAACCCAAAAAGACCCAAACATCCACTGGCGACCAAAACCATCTACTGATCAAAAATATGCAATAACAGTTGATCCATTAATCCTATGAATACATGTAAATAACTGGTGTAAAATGCAGTTTGTCATCTTTTCATGGTCATCAGATATGACCCATATGGACGTTCAGAGGCTCCGTAGTTACCGTGGAAACACCATCATCTCCTATAACAATGATTCACCAGTAAAACCCATGGAGTTTGATGAATGACAGTGGGTGGAGACTCTTGTTTTAAGTTCACTTATTCATAGATTTGCTGAAAAAGTCATTTTCTCTTCAATTTTCTGTTTTGATATGATGCCCTTTGAATTTACTCTGAGTTTTCATGAACATCTACATGATCAGCTAATTAAATATAGGGAAAAATACATGATTTACACTGAAAAATGCAAAATGTGGAGGAAAATATTAAAATAAATGGTGATATATCACTTAAGAAAGGTTAAATAGAGAGAAAAATTCATTTGGGAACCGACACAAAGGCAGCACTGGGTCTTTATGGGTTAATCTGGAAACGACCTATTTAACCTTAAATGCAGCAACGAGTAGCTTCTCATTTCTAAACCAACCATCAATTTGCTAGAGATCATAAAGATTAGACAACACCAGAATCATCTTAAATTGTGAAAGAGTTGTTCAAGGAGTATGAGGCATCATTTCCACACATGGATTGGTCACCACAGAGTCCAGACCTGAACCCCAATTGCAATCTTTGGGATGCGCTGGAGAAGATTTTATAAAGTTTGACTCTCCCATCATCAATACAAGAATGAATTAAGAATCTTTATTTGTCAGTATATATTTTTACAAATGGACATGCAACATACACTGAACCTGACCCTCTGCATTTAACCCATCACTAACAGAACATGCATGCATTAATGCAACTACAACGGACAGAACTAATGAGCTGACATTTTAACGTGACATGACATAAGGATTGCATGGAATAAACAATGCCATAATTAATGCATCCTGTAATCAAACCTAAAAGCAATCCAAGGAAACACTGTGTATGGGACTTTTTTATATACAGTCACAGAAAATATTATTAGACCATCAAAAGTCATCAAAAACAATGGTTATGCACTCAAGTACTAACTCCTGTGTGTATCATGTGACTAAATCAAACAGAAAAGAAAACATGGAATGCCTAAAAGCACTGTTTTTGTCAGTACAATGCCATAGATATTGATGTAAGAACTGAAGTGATTTTGGTTTTTATCAAGAAAACCATGGAAAATGGAAAGATATCAGCTCTGAAATTAAAACTCTTATGAGTTTTTTTTGTTGTTATCATTATATTTGTGCAGACAAATGTACCTTTAGTTTTACCAGGCATTAAAATGAACAAGAAATTGAAGAAAACAAGGGTGGTCTAATAATTTTTTCCGCAACTGTTTATATATGTCCTATATATACAGTGTGGTTGTTGTTATTTCAGGCATAGACATATACGGTGCATGCTCTTTACACAAAGCAATATAAAAAATGATGAGATATGACACATAAACTAGAGTTTATAAACCTCTTCACTTTGGAAGGAAAGGTATATTGGTTCCATGTGCCAATGAAATACAAAAGGTGGGAAAGCAGAATCTGTGATAGTCATATGTGTGTGTCTGCATATGTGTGAAAGTACTAATAATGTGGCAGTATAGCGGAGACATATGCTACCCTCAAGTTGGCATCTTTTTCTGTGAGGTTTGTGGTTATTTCAGCTGTCTCCTGTTGAAAATGAATGAATATTAGAGCTACACAATATATCGTTTGAGCATCAGCATCACAATGTACGTGTGCGCAATAGTTCCATTGCAGGTCCTGCAATGTAGGAGGCAAATGAACTTAATCTAATTTCAACCTGGATACCTGACACACACTGTGCACAGCGATCCACCAATCACAATCCTTCTTAATCAGTTTGCAGAAGCAGACCACGCCCCTGCACATGGAGGGAGAAGCTGGTAACAACATTGAAAAATGAGCAACGAACAAGAGAAAGTCACTGAAAACAAAGACTTGGTGCCAAAAAGAAAAGCAACGTCGGTTTTCTGGAATTATTTCAGCTACAAGAAGGATGATACGGAAACACGTGTTCTGTATCAACAATGCCTTGCACCTGTCGCCACAACAAGAGGTGACACAACTAATTTGGTTGACCATTTACGTCAGCACCACACAGCTATTATATCCTCCTGAGTATTTTTTTTTTTATATCGCAATATGAATAACAGGGTTAAAAAAAATCGCAATGTCAGTTTTTTCTAATATTGTGCAGCCCTACTGAATATCATGAAGAAAAAATGTCGATCATTTCAGGTCTTGTATATATGAAGGATGGGGAAGAATTCCACATATAAAAGTGTAACGTACAGTGTCCTCAGTTCACAAACAAGTACAAAATGTAATACTGAAAAGGAAAAAGCCTTGGAACACTGTGATAAAACACTTTCTTTGCACTTTTGTCAGCAAAAGGTGGAAATTTAGATGAAAAAACTGCAAATATGAGCTTTTACTGTATTTTAGAAACTGTTCTAAACATTCTGGAAATGGGTTTTTTGATAAAAAAAAAAAAAAAGAAAAAAAGAAAAATGCTCTAGATTTGTGACCGACACTGGGACTAAGACTTCAGGAGGATCTTCATGAGTTGTGAGACTTTGTTCCCCTGTACTGACAAACGAACCCATTGAACAAGAAGCCATGTGGAAGAAATGGGAGCTTGAGGATAATAATGAAATTCTTCAAAGCCCTGTGCCACACTGCAATTAAATAATAAGTCAATATGACAAAAGAGCAGACTAAGCACTAAACTTTATGAGTTTTGTACTTTTTCCTCCATTAGTAATAAATGCAGCGGGGAAAGATAGCTGATGAAGGCATCTGTGTTGCTTAGATAGGCCTAAATGTACATCAGGAGTACAGGGTTATAAGAGATGTTACATAAGTAAAAAATAAATCAACTGCTCATCCACCCACAAACTCATCCAACCCACACACAGAGCTATACAATGGTTGGATACTTTAGATTTGGACAGAAGTGCACACACACACAGTGGCAGCCCGTCCCAGGAGGATCAAGGATCTAATACTACACTTTATATAATAGTGTTAATGCACTTTATTTATGAATATAAGCACTTTATCATGTAAATATCATGTTTTAGATATTGTATACAAGGTGAGAAAAACATGTTTCCATAGTGCTTGATGAGACTGAAAAATAACCAAGTCTGCAACTGTCAGACAACTGGGAGAAGAGTGAGGGTTAAGAGTCATTACCCAACTTTTTAATGAGTGAGTGGGTTAATAAACGTCTCAACACATTACTTAATCCATAAAGACCCAGATCTACTTTTGTGTCAGTTCTCAAATGAGTTTTTCCTCTCTGTTTAACCTTTCTTAAGCAATTCATCACCATTTATTATAATATTATCCTCTATATTTAGCATTTTTCACTGTAAATCATGCTTTTTTCCTATATTTAATTTAGATGTACATGAAAACTCAGAGTAAATTCAAAGATTATATCAAAACAGAGATAACTGAACAAAAAGTGAGTTTATCAGCAAATATATCATCATTTGAAAGTAAACCCAGTGTGTCCATCCACTGTCATTGATCCAACTCTATGTTTTTTACAGGTGAATCAATGTTGCAGAAGATGACAGTGTTTCCACGGTAACTACTGAGCCTCTGAACATCCAAATGGATCATATCTGATGACCATGAAAAGATGACAAACTGCATTTTACACTAGTTATTTACATGTATTGACAGAATTAGTGGATCAACAGGTATTAAAGAGTTTACATCAGTAGTGGTTTGGGTCCTTATGGGTTAATATGGAAGCGTTCTACATCTAACTCCACCCACTACATGATTCTGAGAACATCTACGAAGTCAGAAACAGGCTGAGATGGAGGTGATCAGTGTCTGAATGTCCAGGTGTGGATGTGAGACAGGAGTAGTTCAAAGACATCCGTGCAACAGAGAATCACAAGACACTTATGCAGAACGGTACGAGGCTCTGTTTTAGTCTTTCTACTGTTTTTACTACCAGGGAAAGGCCTGCCTAAAAACCAACACTCATTTAAGTGTGGGCTAAATTGACAATATTTTTGCCTCTTTTTCTTGCCGTCATTCAGTTCTTTCCCACGGCGAACTGAAGCCTTGAAGTGTACTTAACTGTACCAAAGAGGTAATTCATGCATGTGTTATTGTGTCACTGTGGTGTTTTAATACATTTCAGATTCACACAAATTGACCACTCGCTGATTGCTACTTAGAGCGATGGTTTTAGTAAAAACCTGTCATAACATGCACAACATTTAGCAGAATCTGAGGGACATACAGAGTGAACACCTCTGCTTAGTGCCAAAAATTTTTGGGATATAACATTTTCAAACAGGAAGTGCCAAATTGAGTTTTCACTAACAAATGCTTTTTCTTTTTTTTTTTTGGCATATTTGTTGATTTTAATCAACAAATTTAGTGTGTTATCTGCATTAAAGCGTTCCACTCAAAAGTCAAGTTTTAGAGATTACTTTTGATCTAACCCTATAATGCCAAACGCATCATATTTGATGCATGAGATTTGAAGCCCTCTACGTGATCAGTGTGATATATTTTTCTTGAAAGACCTGATGTATACAATTAGATACATGCAATATACAGATAATCCACTAGGGGGGAGGAATTTGTTCACCCGAGGCCTTTCCAGTGACACAAGATTGTCATTAATGAGGAAGTAGGCAGAACTCTGTCAATTTTGAAAAGGAACTGCCAATTTCTTAGACATGTTTGTGTTATATTATGTTTTTGTTTGTTCAAAAATAATAATATTTGAGCATTGAGACCCAGTGTATTAAATATGATACAAAATTGAAACATACATGGACTTGAACATGTTTTGGTGGTTCAGAAGGACCAATAAAGGTTCCAGTTTCAAAGAATTGGACTTTTCTGTCAGTGATTTAAGGGTTCAGGCTTTACAGGGTTAAGATCGATGTGTGCCATTACATACAACAACTGGAATCCCTTTAGAAGTTAAGAGACAGAACACAATAAAGCACTAAATCCAACTCGACCACAAACATAAATATCACAGATGTGTGTTGTTTTGACAGTCAAGGGACTTTAGATTCATTTGACTAGTTTTTGACAGCAATAATAGATAAAATACAGATACTTGGCTGCTAATTAAAAGTGACCTGATATGTAAGATCTGCTGAGTCTTATTAGTTGTTCAGTGAGGACCAGTGTCTGTTACGGTAGCAGACCTTTAACTGTGCATCAAGTGTCTGACTACCTTTGCTGCCCTGAGCTTTAATGGTATCTGTATGAGGACTAGACATGACTGACTTCAAACCATTCAGAAAAAAATGGACAGGTTATTTCCAGGAGGGACCATGAAACTGGCACATGAGGGGCCCAATTATTAACCAGGGAGATGAAGAAACTAAAGCATGTCAAACTAATTTAAGAAATCAATATCCTATTTTGTGAGACTTCTAATACAGGAGATACTGATAGCCTTAAGGCCTTAAAGTCGGAAAAGCTCAAAATATCATCGCAATTTAAGAGAACATATGACCTCATTTCAGGAAAAGTGCTAATCCTGAAAATGTGTTTGTATGTGTATGTATGTTGAACTACCTTTGTGTGGTTGTTTCTTTATGTTTACACTAAATGATAGACTGTTGTGTGGAGAAGGGGTGGGTTTAAAGAAATTATAGTTCCTCTCACTCCTGTTTGAATGTGCAAATGAAGTCATCCTTTTTTATGTATATGTATAGGTTTTTGCTTTTTGTTTGTTTTGTTTTCTTATAATCTGTTTTATTTTGTTTTGTTGCATATTCGAACTAAACTAAACACTGATTTACACTTACTCTGAAGTCGATTCCCACTGTGGAGATGAAGCTCCCAGCCAGGAAAGCTCCATCCTTAAAACGAACCAGAAGACAGGTTTTCCCCACACCAGAGTCTCCAACCAACATCACCTGCAGAGGAAAAACAACAGCCAAAAGTCAGCTACCTAAAGCATCTCGCAAGTCACAGACTGGAGTCGTACAGTCTGAGCTGGAAGCCAAAACAAACAAGTCAGAGTTATGTAGACCCAGAGGATAAAACTTCAGACTGCGTGACTGATCGATCAACAACACCCAAACTGAAAAAAACATGAGCTGCTGCTCATATGTTTAATTAAATATCAGTGTCTTGCTTGTTGCAGAACATTTGAATCATTCAGCTAAATTAATTGTGCTATTCTGGTGTTTGGCCAGTGAGTGTGTGTGAATGACTGTGTGCTCATTATGGGCAGTGAATGGCCTTAGATACTGTACTTTCTGTAAGTAAACACCATGTGTGCAAACACTTTTACAGCTCTTGTATGCACACGGGCAGGATCAGAAGTAGATCTATTACAGTCATGCTTTTTTTTTTTTTTTTTTTAATTCTGAGCTGTGATGAAGTTAAAGGTTTGATATGATTACTGTTATCAGGTTAGCTGAGGGACTATGGGCTCTAGACCGTAGAAATCAAAAGTGCCTCATGGGTGCAGAGAGGAAGCAGGGAAGGAGATGAAAGACAATGGAAGAAGAATGGAGGATGTAAGAAGGTCGCTGAACAGATACAGACTGAGGCGAGGGGGAATAGGTATAGGCTTATCCTCCTTTCGTCTGTGATCTAAATTTCTCCTCTAAATATGCCTTTTTTAAATCTCTGCATCTGTCCCCCCCCCCCTCTCTCTTTCTCTGCAGCTGTTTGTCTCTTCCCATAAACCAGCTTTGGAGTATACTCCCTTTGTCTTACCTTTATTAATCAAATGCCATTAATTAACTTAATATAGAATTATAGCATTAGAGAAAAAAACAACACAAAGCAGACACAGTAGAGGTTTTCTGCAGAACTACACTGAGGAAACTCTGTTAAACCACCCATTATTTGTATGGATTTAGTGCAGATGTTTTGTGCAGAAGATGGCACTTCATACCTAACAGTATGGGTGAATGAGCATGGAAGAACAATTGTATTTCCAAAAAATAAAAAAATAAAAAATAGCAACACAATGTCATCATGCACCCACATTAAACAGCTGCTTTAAAAACCCAGAGTAGGTGTAGGTGGTGAAAGTCCATTGAAGCTACGCTGGGAGTACACACTAAGAATCAGTGGGTGTGCATCTGTGTTTGTGTTGTCGTCAAGTGACAGTACTCACACAAATGCTCACTTCAGGGAGGCTGAGTAAAGCAGAACCTTGCACCGCTAACACAAATATATACATTCAACCAGTTGCATTGCATGAGCAAATGATTTGTTTGTTGGCTGGTGAAGGGTGGTGTACACCTTTCCAGGTTATCGATCGTCTATTGACACAGCTGGTGTCAGGGACTAGCTGCTGTTTAATAAATAAATGCGGGTGTAAAATAGATAGACAATAAAAGCCAAAAGGAGGATAAACACAACACAAACAGGTTTCAGGTGTTTATTTTTTCTCATTCGTATTATACAAAAGGAAAGTGTCCAAATATGTTATCATCATTATTTACTGTGGTGACTTCAGTGCATGTGTTGTCCATTTTAGTCCTATTTACTATCAATGATGTTGGAAAAACAGGTTTGACTGATTGTTTTATTATGCATTAACTCAACCAGGAGGAGAACAGGATACTAACCTTGAAGGCGATGTCATAAAACTCGCTGCTGTTGCTGATGGAGGGTCTACTGGGATGGACCACTCCGTTTATTTGCACAATCCCCGGGCTGCTCCTCGCAGATTTCCCGCTCCCTTTCCCGGTGGGGCTTCCACCAGAAGCGGCTTTGCCTTTCACAGCCTTCTTGCGAGACATTTCCCCCCAAAATTTCTGAATTTATAACCGAATGCAATTAAAGGAAAACAAACCAGAATCTGCAAAGAAAAAAAAAAAAAAAAAAAAGCAGGACCGAAAAGTTGCAGCTGCGACAAACTTCAATGAGCTGATCCTTCACCTGCGCGTTTTACGCATGTTCCTCGACACCTCTGCACAAAGTAGGTGTGAAAACGTCCCGAAATGCAAAACAGATCTCGCTTCCGCTGTTTGTTTTCAGCCTCTTCCTCCTCCTATTTGACAGCTTGCTCTTTTCAGGACATCAGCTTCGGCTCTGGCGCGTCGGAGCGGCAGCAATTAGATGTGATGTGGCAGAAAACTCCACCTTGAGTGGGACATGGGGGCGCTGCACTTTGCCAGGCGCAAAGCTCCAGGGCGCTTGTTAGAACCCCCCCCCACACACACACACACACACACACCCCTCCCTTACACCTTTACACAGAGGGATCATCAGCATCACCAATGCACAGTATCATATGTTTCCGTCAATAAAGCGTCTGTTTCACCTTTTTACTGATTATAAGGAGGGTCGTGAAGGCCCCATGGCGCTGTCCGTGGTCCTGAAGAGCAGCTGTATGTCCACAAACGTTAAACACGTCCTTCTGAAACTGAAGTTAAACTGATCACCAGCAAATATATATCAATCATGTTGTGTTTTATGAGCTAAGTGTAGAAGAAAATGGAGTTTGAATAAAAATGTTAATAATCTAACCCCGTTTAAAAGGTGTGTTTGGTTAATGAAGGCTGTCAACATGAACTTTACCTAAATGTGGATGAAGACAGTCTAAATGAATGTCCTAAGTTCCAGCCACCTGTAGAACGTGTTTGAGGTGTGATGTTAATATTGTACCACAAGAGGGCGACAAAAGAATGTAAAAAAAGAAGACTGTAATGACAGTGTTGAGCTGTAACTGTAACTGTAACTAACCAAGATTTACCAGATAGTTTCATCAAAGTGTTTGTATGATTATTATTTTTATTATATATTGTATTGTATTGTATAATGTGCAGTAAACTGGCAGCAGGAATGGGTAATTGTGAATGCAACCACTTTCTTCAGAAAACAAAAGCAATATTTGAAGTAAAGTTTAACCCTTTCATGTATTAATTGTGAGAACCTTAGTCAAGATTTTTTTTCTTCAGTGTTTTTATTCCTCCTTAGGCATGAAAAAAACAATGCGATCCAGCTTTTTTTTTTTTTTTTTTTGTGGGATTACAAAAATATCCATGCATTTAATTTTTGAAGTAAAGAAATGTGTTTAAAACCCAATATCAGAGAGGGATATGAAAACAATGAAATAAAAACATGTTTAATGCCGCTAATCTGATGTCTTCTCACATTTTAACATGTTCTAATGCTATGAATTCCTCACTACATCGAGATAATGTGCAAAAACAAAAAACCTTTTTGTCTAACAAATAATTGATTTACACTCAAACATGTTAGAGCAGATCAGGTTCATCAAGAACAGCAAAGTCACAGTAATGGTATGAATGTCAGGATATGAGATGATGCGTAAGTGTCCACTGTGTTGGCTGATATGGAACTAAAACAACTAAACCCATTAATATACAAGAAAACAGCTGG
The DNA here is from genome assembly GCF_902148855.1 of Sphaeramia orbicularis. Lineage (NCBI taxonomy): Eukaryota > Metazoa > Chordata > Actinopteri > Kurtiformes > Apogonidae > Sphaeramia > Sphaeramia orbicularis. The sequence goes on along the minus strand of NC_043964.1, from coordinate 28,631,251 downwards.
AGAATAACTGTCCACCGGAGTGACTTATGCATGAAAGGGTTAATAAAAAACAAAAACCGTAAAAATAATTTTATCTTAGCATGTTAACCTATAAGGGCACTAAGTAGTGTGAGATCAATAGTGAGATCTTACTAATATATTCTTTGATTTGTGTATTTAACTTCAAGTTTTATGTTAAATATTAACCCATAAAGACCCAAACAGCCACCAACAACACAATCCATCCACAGATATAAAATGTTTAGTACCTGTTGATCCACTAATCCTATTAATACATGTTAATGATTGGTGTAAAATGCAGTTTGTCATCTTTTCATGGTCATCAGATATGACCCATTTGGATGTTCAGAAGCTCTGTAGTGAACATGGAAACTGTCATCTTCAACAACATTGATTCACCAGTAAAACCAATGGAGTGAATCAATGACAGTGGATGGAGACACTGGGTTTATGTTTAATTAATATTTGACTGAGAACATCACTGTTTCTTCATTTTTCTCTGTTTTGATATAATTGACTTTGAATTTACTCTGAGTTTTCTTGAACATCTACATGAGCTGTGAATTAAATATAGGAAAAAACATGATTTACACTGAAAAATGCCAAATACTGAGGATAATATAAGAAAACAAAAGAATGATAAATCAGTTAAAGGTAGAAATAGAGAAAAATTCATTTGGAAACTGCAACAGAAGTAGCACTGGGTCTTTATGGGTTAAACATTTGCTATTGTGAACTTTGACCTTGGTTACAGTTTTATCCCTTGCTCTATGTAAGAGTTGAAATGCAGAAAAGTACATATACTAAAACCCTACAAATGTGTTCCTGATGATGGTGTATAGAAGAGAAAAATACACTGTACGAAGTGAAGTAGATGGGAGTATACTGCCGCAAACCCTTATCTTGCATTACTAGAAAAAGTTCAACAAAAAATTATGGTTCTGTGGCAAAAGGAATGGGTTCATCCTTGGCGTTCACACTAACCTTCCTCCAAGTTCCATGCCAACTGGCGCGGTACTTTTTGCATAATCCTGCTGACAGACAAACAAACAAACCAACCAACCAACCAACAACCAGACACAGTCCTTGGCAGAAGTAATAGTCTTTATTCAAACTGCTTTTCATGTACAGTGGGTCTATTATTAGTGGCGTGGGCTGCAGTCAGTCCTTCCCCTTTGCCCTCTTCCAGCTGCATTTAAGGAACTGGTTGCAATCAGACCAAAACAGTTAAGAAGATGGTCACTGGCCTCGCTGTGACTCCTTCCTGCACCCGTTTTAATTCATAACATAATTCATGTCTCCTTATAACATGGAGGATGTCACTCTGTAACAGGGTCCACATATTGTCCCTATTTGCGACAAAGAACAGCAGCATATTCTGATTAGACTCTGATCCTCTGTGGCTAGTAATGAGATGCTGTTGTTTTCCCCCTCTGTAATCTAGTTTGTTACGCAATATGGAATTTGTGCATGATACAACTGGCTTTGTGTTCAAGTGCCAGACTGTCCAGGCTCATTAGAATACACTCCAAGATCATAGCCCAGAATCCTTTTTATACCACAAAACAGGAAAGTAAAGTGAGCTTGTATTACCTCTGACCTCTACTATGTGTCACATGAATCCTACAATGAAGCACTTTTGTTTAATATTGAAAATTCATGTTTATCCCATAAAAACCCAAACATCCACTGGCAACCAAAACCATCTACTGATCTAAACTGTTTAATACCTGTTGATCCACTAATCCTATCAATACATGCAGTCTTTTTTATCTTTTCATGGTCACCAGATATGACTCATTCGGATGTTCAGAGGCTCCGTAGTTACCATGGAAACACCGTCATCTTCTACAACAGGGGTGTCAAACTCATTTTGGTTCAGGGGCCATATTTAGCCCAATTTGATCTCAAGCGGGCCAGACCAGTAAAATAATGACTTAATAACCTATAAATAACGACGAATCCATTATGAAAATATTTACATTTTACAAAAAAGATGTGAATAACCTGAAAAAACAGAAATTTCATTTGAAAAATTAGTGCAATTTTAACAATATTATGCCTCAACTTATTATTTATTCATGTACATTAAACACAATGTTACATAAACATTTGGTAAAAGGCATAATATTGTTAAAATTTTGGAGTTTGGAACTAAAATGTGACCAATTCATACATCTCTTATTATTAACACAACTACAGATCACAGAGGATCCATAAATGCACAAAACATTTAGTAACAGGCAGAATGTTGTTAAAAGTGCACATTTCGGGTCGTTCATCTTTGTTTTTATTTAGGTATTTATTTGCATTTTATTGTGAAAGAATAGTTTTGTAAATATAAATATTTTCACAGCGTAATTGTGTTATTTTTTTCCACTTAAATATTTTCTACATAATTTTTCACAAAGAAAATTTGTAGTTGTCATTAATTATAGGTTATTGTGTTATTTTTACTGGAGATCACATTGGTTTTTGGATTCTGACAATCTTGACTGTTCAAGTTTATTTTTGCACTTCCATCCCGCGGGCCGGAATGGAACCTTTGGCAGGCCAGATTTGGCCCCCGGGCCACATGTTTGACACCTGTGTTCTACAACATTGATTCACCAGTAAAACCCATGGAGTTGGACCAATGACAGTGGATGGGCACACTTAGTTTATGTTAAGTTAATGATATATTTAGTTGAAAGAGTAACTTTTTCTTAATTTTTCTCTGTTTCTGATATTACGACAATTAACCTTAATATGAGCTTTTATGAACATCTACATGACCAGTAAATTAAACATGGGAAAATACCTGATTTTTATTGTACAAAGGCAAAGTACAGAGGATAATATTCTAACAACTTGTGATAAATCAATTAAGAAAGGTTAAACAGAGAGAAAAATTCATTCTGGAAAAGTCACACTGGGTCTTTATGGGTTAACTATATTTTAGTCATGAAAGAACATCAACAACAAAGTGATTTAACTTGATTTAGTATAATCACAATTTTTCAACTGCAATATCTTATTATGCAGCACAAGTGAATTAAATGTATGAGATAAGCTTTAATTAAATGCATTTCAACTTGTTTTTCTGCTGCAACACAGACTTGATAGTTGACCCTGGTGCTCCCAGTTCAGAGGTACCATGAAGTCTTGTTGTAAACACATAGACAGCTGTAGCCTCTGGTTTCTGTCCCTAAATCTGCTGTCAGCATTTTTCCACACCCCACCCATCTACATGCAGAGCAAGGGAGTACACTGTCACCGGTTTGAGGGAATACAAACCCCAAACTCCACCAACCCCCGCGCACGACTCCCCTCGACAGCTGAGATTCGTTCTGCCCCCAAAGCAGCTGTCTACCGTGGCAACAGCTGGGCATTTTGGAGGGAATAGGGGATGCGGATAGACAGGGTCACTGGAATCCATCCCTGGTTTCAGAGAAATTAACAGCCTTGTCAAGATGAGTTAAATATGCCCGGCAAGTGTACTATACATTATGGGGCCATAATGTGTAGTTATGAACCATGTGCTTATATGTGTCTCTAAATGTGCCAACATGTACGGCAGGACTCTTAGATTAAAAGGTCGCTCAGTACACATTGTGGAGGCAGTTCAGAAAAATCTAATCAACTAAATGCACATTTTCTTTGCCTGCAATAACAAGGCAGCAATTAAATTACAGCTGTCTTTTCAGTCTTATGCACTGTAAAGAAACTGTGTGAGTCAGCTGTCAAGAATGCATCAAATAACATCATTTCAACATGCTAATTAGGAGCAAATTACAGCACTCTTTCCTGGGCGCAAGCATCCTTTGAGGTTCTACTTCTTGCCATGATATTTCCATGAGTGCGTGGGGGTAAGAGTGTGCATTTGGTCTGGTGCTTGAAAAAACACGGAGGCTGGGGTAGTTATAAGTGCAGTAAGGTCATGATGCCTTCAGGGTCAGATCACTCTGCAGGCGCACCCAAAGGCCAGGCATTTGTCAGTTTACCCAGGGTCAGGTGCCCCGAACGTGGGCTGGGTGGCGTGCGGCAGCCTGACCAGTCGCTCAACCAAAGTCACAGCAACTGTTGAGCTGTTGGCCGCTCTTTCTCTCAGCTGCCTGCGGTCTGAGTGCCATGAGGAGGGGCAAAGGGGCACCCTGCCAGCCTACACCCCTGTTTGTCAGGCCTTGGCGAGAACAACCATCAGTGGACTGGTACTGCCTGGCACTTATTCGTTCCCTGAGGCATCTTAAATGAGAGAAACAGAGTGTGTGTGTGTTTGTGGATGACAGGAAAACTGGGGGAAATAAAGAGGAGGAGAATGGGTGGCATGGGTGCTGGTTGTGTACACTGTGTTAAATTTTACTTGTATTTTATAAGACTTATGTGAATAAAACCGAAAGGCAAAGAGGTTTATACTTTCACGAGTGTTTATTGGGGCATTGAATATTTATTCTTTATAAAAGGTGGCTTCAGAGTTTAAAGTATCCTTGATTTTAACAATCTTTGTTTATTTTTCTACAATCCTTCTTGTGAAAAATCCAACCTCAGGCTCTATAAATGTTCTAAAAAAAATAGAACTAGATATCAATTTTCTGACCAGAGACTGAAGATTTCGTACATGTCGACAGTTTAGAGATCTAATCAGTGATTGGCCTTTACTCTTATAATTAAGCTGAGTCATATTTTAAACATATTCCTGAGCGTTCCACGCTGTAATATTTAATTGCTTTTACTTTGATTTTGGCACACATTTGTCATGTCATTGTTTCAACAAGTTTGTGCGATGTCACAACATGTTTTTCCTCTCATTTTGTGGACAAATAACATTGCAACAACAGAAGCAACCCCTGCATAACACTGTCGCCACAGGTTTGTACTGTAGGAAGTAGGCATGATGGGTAATCATTTCATCCACACCTCTTCTCACCCTGATGTGCCCATTAGTATGGAACAAGGTCAGTCTGAACTTACTGAAGCACATGATCTTTTTTATTGAAACACAGTCCAATTTTTATGCTAATCTTTAGCAATTTCATGGTCATTTAAGAAGTGAGAAGTTACTCACTGCTTCAGTTAGGGTTAATGAGTTTCTTTCCAGCTGAAACATATTAATTAGTGCAGTAATTATCCAGGTTGTGTGCATGCTTTTCCATTTGTAAATTAAACAAATCTATTCACTAAATTCAATGTACACTATACACACTCTGATTGGTTTGCTTTTTAATTATATGTAATATTTTTTAAACTTTTCTCAGCTTCTGAATTTCACCCTCAGAGTCAAAAGGTGATTTATTAACTAATAAACTAACATTTTTACTGTTCCCACTGTACTGTGTATGTAAGAGCTCAATACCACCATAATGTATCTACTACTGTAGATCCAAGTTCCAAGTAAAATGGAGAGAAATGAGCCTTTGCAAAAACAATGTGTTCTGGTGGCTTGAAATTGCCCTGGCATGGGTATTTTACTCAATCGTGCCATATTTTAATGTGCTAAACCAATGAAGCCAAGCCCTGACTTCAAATTTGTCATCGTACAAAATTTTTAATTCTCTTTCCTCAGTGTCGTAAAAGAGGTGACACCAATGATTATTACCTTTCCAAATACGTCATCACAGCATCTTGGTGTCACACTTGCAATTTCCACCTCTGTTTTAACACTGTTTTCACAGACTCGGCTGTATTTTTTTTTCTAGATTTTGCTGTAACACAGCAGGGGGTCTATATTAGTAAGGCCTGAGAGAGCCGTAACAGGATTTAATCTAAAGTGTTGAAAATAATACATGCACACCCCTCTCTGGGCCCTGTTAAGGATCCAGACTTAAGAGTCTGAGCCAGGGTACCAGGATGGAAAAAGTCTATGAGGGTAATAATCACCACCAGGGGCCCATTTTCCCCCTATATCTGCCCCTTATTTCAATTGCCTTATTTATATGGATATAAGCCTTTAAATTAAATTCACTTTGAAAGACCCTGTGTTCCTCTGGATTGATTTAAGGTGCAAGTAACTTTTGTTTCGACTTCTGCGAAGATGCCAGTCTGTTATCTTAAAATAGAGGATAACTGGTTCATTCAAAAGTGGTGGGTGTGTTAGAGCCCTGCCATAAATCCCTGCTAATCTAGGGTGCTTCCTGAAAGCGTCAGTGATATGCTGTTGCCGTGGTGATCAGATTTATGACCTCACACATGGTGTTGCTGTCAAACAGGGAGTATCAGGCGACAGAGTGCATGCAATGTCTTGCTCATGTACACCACAACATGTAGAGAAAAGCATATGAGAAATTTCTCACACACACACACACACACACACACACACACACTGATCACAAGGATTATGAAGTCTGTAAGTAACATAGATTGAGTTGGACATTTGGAAACAGAGAGTAAAAGGGTGTAAAGCAGAGAAAAAGCAGAGATTCACTGCAAGGCATGCCTAAATTGCCCCGGTGCCATTTCAATCCTCTTCCTACTCTTAGACACAGAACAGATTGAGTTTTAGGTGGCCATAATTTTTCACAGCTTAGAAAGCGGCCAGAAAAAAAAATATGACTCACTGTCCACTTTCTTTCTCCTGCTGCAGGACCAGAGGTGGGCACTACATGTCTGCGCTCAGCTGGAACCACAGCAATAAAAGACGATGACACACACATATACAGACGCAAACAAACGCACAATCACACACATATACAAACTGCGGCAGAGAGTGGGCACACAAGCACCAACTGGAGGGAGCCATGGTGAGCGGGAAAAGGTGTGAGCAGGAAAAGTGGTGTGTGTGGGTGAGTGTGAATATGTGAGAGTGTGCGTGTGTATTTGTAGAGTTTTTGCAGTTGTGACAGCTGGGATGAAGGAGTGGAGGCGGCGTGTGTGATTGGAGGAGGTGCCAACAGAGCAAGTGTCTCTTTATTTTCATCACACACAAGTGTATCTGTGTGTGGATATATGTTCATGCACAGTACGTACATCTGTGTTTGTGCCCGTTAATATCATCTCCATGGCAATTTGATCTGTATGTACAGAATGATCTAATGAGGTTTTACATAAGCACAATAATGAGCATAAATACAATGTGCACTGTATGTAAATTAGCCTCATGTTTACGTAAAACATTCATGTTAAATTAGGTAAATGGGTAACACCTCAATTGGATCATACATCTGCAGAGATTGTAAGTGTTGGTCATTTTTCTTTTTTTCCTTAAATTATTTTCAATTTCGGTGCAATTTTGAATAATACAATCAATAATCAATAAATATGGACTATTCTTCTCAAAATTCATGCATGAAAAAGTGCAAAAGTCAATGATGTTGAACAGATTGTCTATATAAGTGACGAGTGTTACTTGTAGACAAAGCAAAACAGCTCTATTGTCAAGTAATAAGCTGTTCAGATGTTACAAATGCTCTGTAACCTCTCTGTAGGTGGGCTATCCAAATAAAGTTTTACACATTCATTTAACTAATCAAAAACATTGGAAACATATCACTTAATGTCTGTGGCATTTGTCAGTGCAGACAGTTTTGGTTTTAATTACATGAGGTTCATCTGTGGAGACTCATGCATCAGACATTAGAAACATGACCTTAAAAAAAGACTCACCAGTGATGAGTCTCTCCAGAAACAATGTCATGGTTACCGTGGATAATCCACAGACCTCACTGTGGATACTAGTATTTGCAGGGGCTATTTCTTTGGTAGTAGGTCCAATGAAAACTGTCCACAGCAAGGTCTGTGAATTGTCCAGAATAACAGGGATGTCGTGTGTGTCTGTGGAAAAACCCACTGTGGTTACCTTTTCAAATGTCGTGTATTAACAGTTTTAGCTGTACAAAGGAAATCCCCTTCACCTTTACTGGATCACATGCCTCCGCTGCTTATCGCCTTGAAATTTGGTTGAACTGACCCTCTAAGGTATATTAGTTGCTGTACACAGTGTATCTACTTATTTTGCATGAATTTGTGTGTGTGTTGGATAGGTGAGGTCACTCCGTTGCTGGTTCAGTAATGATTCATGGCAGCCGCTGCAGAGAGGCAGGCAGGCAATGATGAGGTCATTCAGCAGGCAGGATTAAGGCCGTGACAACTGGCGCTGTGGCCAATGCCAGTGCTGACCCGGGCAGTTGTGCAGCGGGCACGGTGCGACGGTCCCAGCTCCACACCAGCATTACCCCACTGTTGTTTTTTCATTAGCTGGTACTGGCCCAGAACACGCTGCGCCTTGCCAGGGCCACAGCATGAACCCACAGTTGTTGCAGGGCTTTAGGGCCTTCTCTCGCTTCTCCCCTCCCTCCCTCTCCCTCTTCATCTCTGTCTGTGGTCACACTCTGTGACCACGGTCCTCATAGGGAATAAAAGATCAGGTTACGTACCAAACACACTCGTTAACTCAATTATGCAAGCCTTGAACACTTTGATGTGTTGCGATAACGCCAGGATTACTGAAGGGACAGATGCCATCTGACCACAGCAGAGCTTTGTTGCAACATGCCTCAGCTACCACTGATGAAAGATGAATAAAATAGACTGGTGAGGGTCAGAAGAAGTACCACTTATGACTGACTGAGCTGAAAAATAGGACAACAGCAAGGTGACTTAAACCATCTCAGCAATATATAAAAATGTGTGACATTTGGGATATAAAATAACTGGAAAACTTAAAAAAGTTAGTAATTGAAACAGCTGAAACACTTCCAAATTCACTTCACTAAACATCTGTTTAACACATAAGTTCCTAACAAGATGTGTGGCACTAAATTAGGTGATTTCAGGCTTCATTTTCAATTTTCTGTTCTTAAATTCTCCCTCTTCTTCTTCAAAATGATCAAAATGCATAAAACACAGCGGCTAGCCTTTCACTTGTTCCTACTTACTTTTCAGTGGAGCTTGGACATAAACCTAAAACCATTAGTAGGACCACTGAGACCAATTAGCAAAACATGGCCAAACAAACCTTGCCTTAGTTTTACTACATGGTCTTTTTTACCCTCCCTCTTTCATTTTTCCACTCTTTTCCCCCTACATATCTTTGGCAGCTGATAAGTGTTTTATTCATTTATGCATCCTTGATGCTTTGCAACTGTAGTGATTCTCTACACAGCGGCTCTCTGTGGCCTAAAGGCCCAACATATTGATGTCTATCTCTCACATGAGCTCCAGATGTGAACCCATTGGCTTAAAGTTTGGTTCTGGTGTTTATAGTAGGAGCTCAGCTAGAAAATGACTGTGTCAACAGTGTGAGCTAACAGTACCAAAGAACAAAGACATTACAGCAAAGAACACGTTGCTCCAATTCTGGGCTAATTTATATTTTTCACTGCTTTCTCTTATGTATATGCTGCCTATAAGCTTTTTTATAGGACACTACTGTTTTCTAAGCATGGATCAAACCCCACCAGTCTGACAGTGAGCTTCATTTCCCACTAGGTGGCAATACAGTTGCAGAGTCACATCACTGAGGGACTGAAAACACCTGTGAGATTATAACATCTTACTTCACACTCCCCTGGTCTCCTCCTGTGTGCACAGTTTCTATCAGGACACATTATTCCGTTCATTAGAAAAATACAAAAGCCTTTTTCCTTTTTAGAACCGCAAGGAAGAACAGCCTGTCTAAAAGTTTTTCTTTTCAACATTCTAAAATGAAAATTTATTTTAATGTCCTTCGGCTTTAATTACTCATGTCACATACTCAGTGTGTGTTTAATTACATGTATTTGTCGATCAAGACTATTTCATGTTTCAGTTTTTAAAAGAAGGAAACTGTTAGGTCTAATGCTTACATTTGCCTGAATTTAACTACTCATAATAGTTCAAGCTCTTACTCTGAGTATTCCCTTTTGTGTTTTAGAACATGTCCATTATTTCTATTAAACAAAGAAGAAATGAAATTTTAACAAAAATGGTGAGTTTATTCATTTCTACTAATACATTGTTATAGTATTAAGAGTTAACCTATGTTAAGTTAAATAAGTTGCAAAGGTTTTTATCCCCTATTGTGCCCATTTTCTTTGTTTTAAATAAAAGGCAACATATACTATTTGTATACATCAGTACTGTATATGTATAGTATATATGTATACAGAATAAAACTTGTATAATATAAGGAAAAACATGATAATTGTACTTGATACCAAATTTTGCAGTGTGTGTCCTGCAGATGTAAAACAATCCAAACCAACAAAGGAACAAATATATTATCAAACTTGACCTAAGTGATAAATTTATAACTTTTATCCTAAGTTTAAACCTAAAATTCTTATCACATTTAACTACTTCTGGTGATAATCATCATGTAATTTAGGGTCTATGTCTGAGGCAACTGAAAAATCTGTGAAAAAGGAATGAAATCTGGACTAAACTGTCTTCATATGTGGCTGTGACATTGACTAGGATCAATGTAACACCTGCTCTGTCTGTCCTTTGGAGAGAGAGTGACCATATTTAGGATGCTGTATTGTTCGGTCATGTTACCAAGAAAGAAAAGGATAAGCAACAGGGGAGATGAAGTTTTCCTATTGTTCCACACTGCTGTTAACACAGTTAACTCCTACGTAGAAATATGCAAGCAGTTATGAAAGGTTCTTCATAACCTTCTTACCTTTTTTGTTTGAGTTACGCTTCTTAAACTACAGCCAAAAGAACAACAAAAACAGTTGTTTTTTGATGTTAGTGAAGTCTCTCTCTCTGTGTGTTTGTCTGGAAGTCCCCTTCACTTCCTAACTACCACCAAATGGTGTCCTGTAATTCACAATGTGCATGTACATCATTTAAAAGCAGACTAAACCCAGAAGCCTGACCTTGGGATTTCTCCACCACATGAAGAGGCTGCCATATTGAATGTAAACGTATGGCCAATAAAATAACAATAAGACAAATAAACAAGTCAGTGTCAGAAATAAATAAAATGACGACTATAAATCAACAATCTTGTTAGCCCCGAGAGTGTAATCGACTGAGATTGGGGACACTGTGGTTTGCCAGTGTCCACAGTGTTTACTTACATCTCACAGGGGCGCAGAAAAGACGATGAAAGAAGAAAGGAATGATGTCAAAAAAGGATAAAGTGGGTGCCGAAACAAGAGAAAAGAAGATGAGAAATGGAAGAGGCAAAAAAAAAAAAAAAAAAAACACATAAAAAGTAAGACTGAGGAGAGACAAGCCTGGAATCAATAATCTGGTTTTTCTTGTTGGGCTGAGGAGGGGAGACCGAGTGAGCGGCGCCTGAGGACAACAGACCGCATCCTTCCTTCCTGCGAGGCAACATGGGGACAGGAAGGGCCGCCAGGGGAGGTCACTTGGCCAGCGACTCACTTCCTGTCAGGGTCGCCAGGGATCAGGGGATAAATACTTCCGTGTCACCAGAGAAGCCACCTGTCTGCGATTGTCTCCCTCGCCGTTCACGTCCCCTGAATGCAACGTTAACCTCAATCGCATCCAGGTGGAAAATAGATGCACGAACAGGGGGGAGGGGATGGGTTTGCAGGAGCAGGGCCTGAGGGTGGCATCGTTCTGTGCATCCCCCCACAGCCAGCTGGGTGTCTTAAGTTTGAAGTAGACAAATGAGTCTGGGGGTGAGGTATGTACACTGGAAACAATCCAACATGTCCATCTGACAAATGGAAAAATGCTATTTGTTAAGTTGTTAGGCTGACTGTTAACTGCCATTTAAACAAAGACAAATCAGTTCTGTTGTGAAAGCTTGGCAGAGAAACAATCTGGCAGAAAGGAAAATGTGACTGTCTGGTAAGATATGGCCAATTAACGGTACAGGATCTGTATGTTAGAATAGACCCAAGTTGGGGTTTAGCATCCAACTATAGACTGTATATAATTAATAGAAAAGAACTGTTGTTTTCTGAACTTTTCGGCACCAGTTGTTTGCATTTTGACTATTTTTTTGGATCCAAAAGTGACCATATTTGATAAAAGCGGTAAAACCACCAGAACCAGAAAGGTGAATTAATGGAGCTGTCAGTCAAGAAAAAATATGTTTTACCTTCTAAACCAAAACTCATAAAGTCTAAATCGACAGGTTAGTTAAGGCTTAAAGACCTAGAACTACTTTTGTGATAACCTCCAAATAAATATTTCTCTATTTCTACATCTAACTTTTTCTGTCACCACATTATTTTTTCTCAATTAGTAAGTATTTTTCTGTATTTACTTTACTGACCCTGTAGATATTCATAAAAGCTCAGAGTTAATAAAAAGTTATTATATCAGAATAAACAAATCTGAAGCTAAAGTGACTTTTCAACAAAATATATCAATAACTGATGTTAAACTAAGCATCTACAAACACTGTCATTGGTCAAACTGTCAATATTACAGGACATGACTGTTTCCACGTTCACTACGAGTCTCTAAACGTCTAAATGAGCCAAGGAAAAGCTGAAAAAACTGTATTTAACTGATAGGATAAGTGTTGGGGAAGAGGTTCTTTCCCCTTGCTTCCAATTCCTCCTCTATTTAAGATTTATGATCAAGTAATTTATTCATAAAGGACCAAAATATAACATTCACTTGTGTATGTGAAGTTTGTGTTGTTGACATTAGCTAACTCTATTTCTAAGCTAATGACTTGATTGTCTTCACTGCCTACACCTAAGATTAAGGAGTCATTTTTATTCTATTTCTATTCTTATTTCTATTTCCTCTTCTATCTCCTCTTTTCTCTTTCTACAGCAACATTTTCGCAGAACAGTAAATACCGCTAGCTTAGAAATTTAGTCCACTAATGCCACATCTCTACTACGTGGCACCGGCTCGACTCAGTTCGACCTTTTTGCATTTCCATTATGTAAAAGAACCTGGAATCTGGTACCTAGTACTAGTTTTTTCGAATTTACTCTGCCAAGGTTCCAAAATGGGGGAAGAGATACTAAAACATGACATGTAAACACTGCAGATCACTGATTGGTCAGAGAATTGTCTCTGCATCATTGTGCTATCAATGTACGACCCGCCATTTAAAAAAAAAAAACAGATGCGGAAGTTTACAGCAAACATACCCCTGGGGCACCGATAAGGGGGGATAAACATGACACATTCATGGGGCCCAGCATTTATGGGGGACTCATAGTGCAGTGGAGGGGGTCCGGTGGATACAGGCTAGAATTTGTGAAAATTTCATGTAAGATCTGCTGTATAAGAGAGACATAGAAGTTGGGAGTCGGATGTTGAAAGTATGTAAAGTTTACCCCCTCCGACAGATTGACAAGATACTGACTTTTATGGGGTCCACAATGTTTACCTTTTATGGGGCCCACAATTGGTAGCGGCGCCCCTGAATATACCAGTAGGTTAATCCACATGATGACAGCCCGCAAAACTACACCGTGGTCAGTCGAGGAGATTCAGACATTTCTTTGGTGGCCGACATAAAAATTCAGCTTGAGCTTGATGAGGCAACACGCAACGAGCAAAGTTATCAGCAACTCTCTGAGCAGACGTCATGGAAGTTACGCGCAGCATAGCTACGACGTCCAGGTACTCTACAGTCGGTAGCATCCTGTAATGGAAACGGTCTCCCGGAATAGTACCTGGTGCCCGAGTTGAGTCGAGTCGAGTCAAGGTGGTTCCATGTAGTGAAAATGCAGCATAATGCAACCAAAAAAACAGTTCCAAACACAAACTCCACTACAAACTTCACATAAACACATGAGCACTTGTGAATCATACAAACTAAAACTTTAAGCTTTGTTTGGAATTTCCCACTTTACCTTAGCTCGTTAAATTTTCAGCACTGACCCACAAGACAAGTCAAAAAACGTTTAGTGTTGAAATTATCACGCAAAAATGCTGAATGCCTAAACAAGCATATAGGGGATTTCCACAGTGGGAGTGGATACAATGAAAAACTGTGCACCATTTACAAACTCACACCAAAGGATTGTGGCACTCCGGGTAAAAAACGTGGACAAACTTTGCCACTGTGACAGGCAGAAGGAGGACTTAAGCCAGATGAGGAGTGTGTGTGTGTGTGTGTACGTGTGTGATTGTTTGTATGACAGTGTGTTTGAGAGTGTGCCAAGCCGACCAGAAAGCGCTGGCAATTTCCTTGAGATGCAGAGCTTCACCGCACTCCCCAGGGGGAGGCCAAATAAACCTCAGATGTGCAGCAGGATCTGTCTTCCCCCCCACTCTGTCTCCCCTATCCACCTCCTAAGACTACAGAAACACATGGAAGTGAAGAAGAAGAGAGGAATAAGAGGACAGTGGGGAGGGGGGGGTAGAAAGAAAGAGGAAAGGAGAGATTTTTGCTGCTTCATTCTTCGTTTTAAGTTGTCATCGTAGTCAACTCCGGGGAGGTTTGCAAATGTCTATCATGTACAAGAGAGCAGAGAAAAAATCATAAATTGTTCCACGATGCATCCAAGGTTACAAGTTCAGAGCCATAAAATACACGAATAACCCTGCAGAGTGTAATTATGGAAGTAAACCTCCACATTGTAGACTGACAGATTTTACCTCACAGATCTGTCTAAATCATTTTGGAACAGAGGCTGTGTGATGTATGGATTGGACATGCATGTGTTTGAGTGCACATGTGAGTCCAGAACAGTTGCCTGAGTTTAAAAAGAACTAATTTTAAAAACAGCAAATTGTTCCAGGAGCTAAATACGTTTATGGAACCGGTGAACCCAAATGTTCTTTCTAATCTCATTCATGTGGTCACCTATGCAGCAGCTTCTAATTTGACTACCTGGAAAGCTTCTGCAAATGTTATCAGAGTAATAACATTTTAAGTCATTTAGGCTGAAATTATGTTGTTTTGAATTGCACAGAAAGTAAGCTTTATTCAGCCTCTCCCAAATCACCTGCAGTTATTGATAAAAACCTTACTATCAGGGGAAAGCAATTATCTGTACATTATTAAGACTCCTGAGTCACACCTGGTTTTTCACCACAGTGTGGCAGGAAACCCACTAAACACACACACACAATCACATACACACACCTTTTACACGCCACCCTGTCCTTAGGGTCCCCTAGGCAATATCTGTATGTCAACACACACTTCTGGGTAAACAAATACACACGCCACAAGGGCGTTTACCTGCTTTTTCACTTCCCATGGGGGCATCTGACAACACGGCTTTACTGCAGAAAGAGCTTTCCTTCCTTTACTGAAACTGGTACTGGGTTCTTGTTTGTTTAGGAAATAAGCCGTGAAAAGCCTATCAGACTAGTGAAACATTTAAATAGTAAGACTACATTTAACAAGAGAGGTGGATAAGAAAAATACATCAGGGAGTCACTATAAATCACCATATTCTGTATATATAGACACACAGAGTGCTGTGGGTTGAAAACAAGAAACTGATCCAAAGTTGAAGGAATCATTCCAAGATACACAAAACCAATATGTACAGAAAAAATGGCTGCATGGAAAACACATGAATTATCATCTGTTCACAGTATTGACGTATTATCAGAACATAGAGCATGAAATCTGTCATGTGTGTTGTCACATGTCCATAGAATCCACTGAAATATTTAAAGTGGACATATTTAGTGTATATAAACCAGAGCGTATAGTCAGCCAACAGTGTCCTCTTGTCTTCTTCACACCCTCATACTCAGCTGAGACCAGAGCTGTTCAACCACAAACAAAACACTGTATGACTCTATAGGAAGAAAATATCACCATCACCACTTTAAGAAGCATCCATGGGCAGGAGGTGTTGAGACTGGCTGCTGTTTATCCTTCTCTTTCACAGTTTTGGGCCTTTAAGAAGACGTCATTAGTGTCCTTTAATCCAAGATTCTGGTTCACAGTGTAGGCTCTGACACCACCTCCATGGTTTCCAAGCTCAGGCCTTCAATGCTGCCAACCATTTTGGCTAATTTGATCCTTGTTGCCTTGTCATCCTTCAGCCAGAGCTGGTTGATATACAGGGTGGGGAAGCAAAATTTACAATATTTTGAGGCAGGGATAGAAAGACAGTGAATGACCAATTAGTTTATTGAAAGTCATGAGAATTTATTTGCCACAAGAAAATTTACATAATAGAAAATGTTTTTATTCTATGCATCCTCCTTCTTTCTCAGTAACTGCCTCCACACGCTTCCTGAAACTTGCGCAAGTGTTCCTCAAATATTCTGGTGACAACTTCTCCCATTCTTCTTTAATAGTATCTTCCAGACTTTCTCGTAATGGTTTTGCTCATAGTCATTCTCTTCTTTACATTATAAACAGTCTTTATGGACACTCCAACTATTTTTGAAATCTCCTTTGGTGTGACGAGTGCATTCAGCAAATCACACACTCTTTGACGTTTGCTTTCCTGATTACTCATATGGGCAAAAGTTTCTGAAAAGGTATGGATAATAGTGTTAGGTATGATTATGTCATCAATATATGTTTGGTTTCAAAACAATTGACGTAGTGCCTGCTGAGAAAAAACAACTAAATGTTCATTGTAAATTTTGCTTCCCCACCCTGTACATCTAAAAACTATCCTGTGTATATGGATGGATGATACAGCCAAAATTTTCTATCATAGTATATATGATTTTATAGAATGTGAACAGTATATATTATGGTATAGCAATTGTTGTGTAAATTCAAGTGAGAAAATACTTAAATGTACTCATATTTCCTCATATTTTATATTTTTTTCTTTTACACAGAACTTTAATACATACAAACAAAAACAAATGTCAACCACAAAAGCAAGTAAAAAAAAAAATTCCATCTTAACTGAAGCATTAAAGCTGCAAATGAATGATTTCCAGACTTTTGATGTTCATAGTGGAAATAATTACTAGTGTGATCAAACACATAATAACTTCAAAGAATACAGCAAAGAAAAAAAAAAGGATTTGATCATCTGTTATCCTCAAAAGCTGACAAAGTAAACTGCTGTGGGAAAATGTTTGGTAACAGTAGAAATGTCCGTAGAAATTAGACCAAGGCTCTGTTTAGACAGTAACAATCTGAACCGAAAACACAAAAGTGGCATTGTATTCTCACTTTTAATTCTGTGTGTAGACATGTGTTCTGGGGGAAAAATCTGCATGCAGACGGACATGCAAACGTGTGTGAAATTTCCTATTTATCGATGTAGATTGCATGCCAGGTGGCATCAACACCACCAAGACCAAGCACCTGCGTAGAACCTTTCTACTTTTCTTCCTGTTCTCTCCTTGTGCGAAATACAATCACAAAACAGGGAACAAACATGGTGAAGCAACGCACAAAAACTGACAATTTTGCGGCTAGAGCAACTTGAAGGTTCGTCGCAGGGAAATAATCCAACATGTTTTCCTGCACTGACGCGTGCCTACGATGCAAACTCAGTGTATATGTATGTGTATGTGAGGATGATAAGTGAGGTTAATTACTTACAAAAGATCTAAGGGACTTGACTTGTCATATATTCTGCTGATAGGAAGCTAAAGGATAGACTATTGTGTGGAGAAGGGGTGGGATTAAATGACTTAAACTTCCTTTAACTCCTTTTCGAATGTGTAAATGAAGTCATGTATAAGTTTTGTTTTTGTTTTTTTGTTTTCTTCTATGACTTCTTACTACCTGTTTTATGCCTAAGGACTAAGATTAATTTGTCTTGTTGCATATTTGACATAAACTTAACAAAAAAAAATTAAAATCTCTACGCGACGAGAAAGCGTAGTTTTGCGTTTTCAAAACTTTAGATGGTGATGCAAGAGTGGAGCGTTTTTAACCCTTTCATGCATAGTGGTCACTACAGTAGACAGTTATTCAACAGCTGTTCTCTTGTATATTCATGGATTTTATTGTTTCTGTATCAGCCAACACAGTGGATGCCTATGCATCATACCATACACTCCAATTCATACCATTACTGTAACTTTGCTGTTCTTGATAAATATGATCTGCAGTAACAGGTTTGAGTGTAAATCAATTGCTTGTTATTGTTAATAGACAGTAATTAACCACTTTTCTTAAACAAAAAGTTTTTTTGCATATTATCTCCATAAAGTGAGTAATAACTAATATTAGAGTATGTTAAAATGTGACAAAACATCAAATTAGCAGCATTAAAAAAAAATTATTTCATACTTTTCACATAGTGTATCAGTAAATACATGTTTCTTTGCTTCAAAAATTAAACGCATGGTGTCCAGCTGAGTGGATATTTTTGCAACTCCATGAAAAATAGGTTCATAAAAAATGTTTCAATCACATTGTTTTTTTTTATGCCTAAAGAGGAATATAAACACTCAGTAAAAATATCTTGATTAGGGTCAAAAAACGGTATTCAAAAACCTCTCTGATGGCGCATTTTAGAGACAATTTGACCCACATTTTTACTTTTAAATTCATTTTTGCTTTAGTTGGACCATAAGGGATTATCCAAAACAAGGAGCTACTTTATATTGAAACAAACTTTGGAATGGCAATCAATTAATGTTCTCTCTCTAATGGGACATTACTGTGTTTTGACCCATTAAGGTTCTCATAATTCATGCATGAAAGGGTTAAGATTCCCACTCTGGAAGGTGGTTTCACTTTTTTCATTTTGCCATCTAAACTAAAGGCACATCTGATAAAATATTTTGTTTTCACCCAAGACCGTTGTCGTCTAAACTGGGCCTTAAAATCATCAAGCTTTCATGCTACTGGTTTTACATATGTCACATGAGAACTATCTTGCTGTCCAATCCTGTGACCCTGTCACGTTACGTAAGAATCCAGGTCTAATTTGGTAAATAGCCTACCTTGAATATATAATACAGACACTAAGAGATGGGAGAGGGAAGCTGTTGCAGTGGAAAAGGCCTCGCCAGTTTCTACTGTTGCACAATAAACACCATCTTAATATTGCCTAACCCTGCTCTTGTGTTGCTGAGGTGCTCATAAAAAGTCATTCCTGTAAACACATACCCTGAAATGTCATTACACAGGAGACTAAACAGACTCCCGACAGATCCCAAAACCAACTTACAAAACCACAGCAGCACCTTAACCGCACTGGCAGTACCATCATTTTCCTGTTTGACATTTTCTGTTTTTACAATCATCGCTTAACAAGTGTGTGAGCTGCAGCAAACACCAGGTCTGGGTCTAGATATGAGACTGTGATGGACGTAGGGTTGCTCTCGCCGTACCCAGACTACGAGGCTCACAGTGGGGAAGTATCCGTTTACCCTGGGTCTCCTTCTGACTCTGGAAGGATGCCTGTAAAGCCAAAAGGGAGGGGGTGTAGGATGGTGGGGGCCCTGTGGAGTATATGTGTTTCCATTACGATTATTGCGCTGCTGAAACACTAGAAGTCTCATATTGGGGATCCAATTTTATTAAATCAACTGTGTGACAACGCTGAGCTGTTTCCACAACATGAACAGGTATGGTGGCTGTGAAGTGCCCAGACAAAGTGCTCTTTGAGTGCTGCGGTCAGGCTCTTTGCCAGACACCTTTCCACACCTAGCACTTGGGGAGCCTTATTGAGAGTATGGGCCGAGCCTGTCGTTGCCTTTACCATTATTGCACTCAACACATGGCCAAGAAGTTCTGATAGCTGTAATGCTGTTGCTACCAAGAACTCATTCTGAGTGTGTGTGTGTGTGTGTTTATAGGTAGGCTGGTTGAATGTTTTTGCTTCTGTCTGTGCCGCGCTCTGCCTGTGATTAAATGTTCTGACAATTATTTTACACTCTTATAACACAGCTGCAATTACTAGAATGATGAAATATCCAGACTGAAATATAAATGTAAAAACAGGTGACAGGTGTGTGTCTGGCAATCGGCAGCGGTGTGTGTGTGCAAACCGTAAGCAGAGGCCAAGTGGTACAAGAGAGCAAGTGAGTCCTTTTACCCCGATAGAATAATTGAGAGGCTGCAAATCATGATGAGAGCCTAAGTAAATAAATAAGACAGAGATTATTTATTTGATTTCGGGGAAGCCGGAGCTATAACTCATGTCTCATTGGAGTTGGCGCCGGTGGTGCTGTGGTTTCCAACATGCTGGGAGCCTCCTCCCTACTAAACTCCGCTCTGCTCAGACTCAAGACTCAACTTACAACAAAACTTAGAGCTGCTAACACCCTGTAAAGCACAGCAAGAGAAGGGAGGCATACAGAGAGATAAGTCTGGGTCACAGTGTTAATTTAACAGCTCGGGGCATGGTGTGGTTGGTAAACAGACCATGATTATAATGTTATACACTGTCGAGGTAAAAGTGGAGTATAGGTTATTTGATATAGATGGATCCATATAGGGAAATTATTTATTGTTAAGAAAAAAGAGTGCTTATAAAGAGGGATAAAGATGAGAAACAATCTGATGGTTCAGCTAAGCCTCTTCACACTCTTCTCATCACGTTCTTACATGCTGTTTCTCTGCAACAGGAGGTCTGGGAGAAAATCACTCTTACTTTTGCTTGATTCCAACCCCATCCCTCCTCTCCTTCCTTGGCTGTCGCATTGCCAGCTGAACAGTGTACAGGGCGGCTGCCATTTTGGCAGGGTGAGTCTTTTCCCTTACATACTTATTACAGGCTGATTTTCCCCTTGGCCCGTGTCTCCTGAAACAAGGTGTGCTCATTCGGTGCATAGGTCGTTGACAATCTGGGCTGAATTTAAAGGGGAGTCAAAGAGGAATAGGTTTGCCGAGATGTATGAAGGAGTGCTGGCTGGAAATCAATGTCATGTCACAGGCAGATATGATTATGGTAATCTATATTAATTTGACCACAAGTACATAAATACAGATTAGGACAAGCCATCTCTGGTGAATGCACCCACCCACAAACTCACACATGTATGCAGTACATACACACACTTTTGGCTGCGCAGAGAAGAGAACATATGGAAATACCTTTAGACGCAACAGTGATAATATGTGATAGAAAACAAGTTTATGAATTAGATTGTGACAAGCTTCACATGCTCATGTGGTAGTGTCAGCCTGTGTCACATCACATGCTAAATGGAAATGAACAACCAAAAGCAGCAGTTGCCGTGGTGACACGTCTGCGCAGACACACATTAACACATACATGCACTTGAAGAAAAACACACATTTGCTGAACGAACAGACAAGCGTACGCACACACGCAGGACGACACACTTGGCTGCAAACAAGTCCAAATGGCGATACTTCCCCGGGTGAGACAGCACCCTCTGGCCTGTGGGGCTAACAATAGGATCCATTCTGCACTGTCCCCTCTGCGCCGTTCACAGCTCTCCTTCCCCTCCCTCAACGCTTATGACTAACGACCTCGGGGCAGGGGTAAGTTAGAGGTGAAGGTGTGGGGGTGGGGGGATGATGCTGTCATGTAAGATGCCAAGACAACAACATTATCACATGACAAGAACTCAGCATCTCGCAAACACATAAACACATCATTTTAACACATTAGACAAATATCTTCGAGTTAGATTTGCCCCATTTCTTTTTTTCATGTTCACAAACTCTGAAACTAATCTTCTTACACTTCATTTTCACTATGTTTTTGTGAAGTATTACAACTACATTATCTTTCTTTTTTTTTTTTTTACCCATAAAGATCCAGTGCTACTTCTGTGGCAGTTCTTAATGACTTTTTCCCTCAATATTCAACCTTTTTTCAATTATTTATCACTACTTATTATAATGTTATCCTCTGTATTTTGCATTTTTCAGTGAAAATCAGGTTTTTTCCAAAATAACATTTACTGATCATGCAGGTGTCCATAAAAGCTCAGATTAAAGTTGAGGGTTATTATATCAGAAACAGAGAAAACTGAGGAAATATTGACTTTTCTTGACAAAATATATCATTGACTGATCTTAAAACAAGTGTCTCTATCCACTATCATAGATCAAACTCTATGGGTTTTACTGGTGAATCAATGTTGTAGAAGATGACGGTGTTTCCACGTTCACAACGAAGCCTCTGAACGTCCAAATGATGACCATGAAAAGATGACAAACTGCATTTTATCAAGTTATTTATAGCTATTAGGGGTGTAATGATACAGAAACATTTCAGTTCGGGACGTTTTTGGTACAGGGTTCTTTGGTTTTCGGTACAGTGAAGGAAACCAATTTCATTTTAAAAAACTTTATTGAAGTAAAAATGCAACATATTCTAAACAATTAGGTGTCACTCTGCAGCTGAAGTTTTTATACTGTTGTGTGAGTCTTAACGGTTGGGTGGTGATATTTTAAATGCATTATGAACTTTGACGTGTTACCCGAAATATAACCGATCTTCACGAAACAATACCGGCACACTGGTCTTGTTTAGTCGATTTGTCTCTCTCCACTGACATAACTGACAGGGAATCCGAAATGCTGCTAAATCGAGACCTTAGAGAAGATGGACGATCTTCCAACCCTGTGCCTTTGTATCTGCGTATCAGCATGTGTA
This sequence comes from Sphaeramia orbicularis, assembly GCF_902148855.1. Taxonomy (NCBI): domain Eukaryota; kingdom Metazoa; phylum Chordata; class Actinopteri; order Kurtiformes; family Apogonidae; genus Sphaeramia; species Sphaeramia orbicularis. Next base: position 28,608,929 of record NC_043964.1, on the reverse strand, counting down.
TGGTGTGTGGACCACTTAGACGTCTGTCTAGGATATCAAATACTGCACATGGGTTCCACTTGGCCACCCTGCTCATGCTGTATGCGTTCCACTTCAACGTTCATGTGGAAACTTAAGGCGAGTGTTTGCGTTCTTCACATAGGCTACAAGTATTTGTTCGGTCCACCTCTGTATTGTATTGAAGGACCCGAACTGTACAAACAAGTGCATCATTACACCCCTAATATGTATTGATTGTATTAGTAAGCAAGTAAAGTTTATTTATAAAGCACTTTTCACAGATAAAAATCACAAAGTGCTCTATATAAAATGGGTGCAATAAAACAACATAAGAATAATTTCATAAAATAAATAAAAAGGATAAATCCATCAGCTGAAAGCTTGCCTAAATAAAAACATCTTCTTGAACTGCTTTTTAAAAAAGTCCATGGAGTCAACCACATGGAGGGACAGGGGCAGGTCATTCCAGAGTCTGGGGGCTACAGCCTGGGTTTTAAAATGAATCTTCGGGACCTTTCAAGAGGCTCTGGCCTGAAGACCTAAGGGTGCGACCTGAGGAGTAGGGGCACAACAAGTTGGCAATATAATGGGGGGCTTGACCATGCAGCGCCCAGAAAGTCCGGACTAAAAATTTTAAATTAATACGAGATTTGACTGGAAACCAATGAAGAGCTCACAAAACAGGAGTGATGTGGGCTGTTCTGGGGGGCTGTATTAATGGATCAACAGGTATTAATCATTTTAAATCAGTAGATGAATTTGGTTTCCAGTGGCTGTTTGGGTCTTTATGGGTTAAATTATTCTATAGACTCTTTTTATGAACTCTGGATATTCCTTTTATTTGAGTAAAGCACATTCCCTTGCATTACCTAAAATAAAATGTTGCATTTTAGTCTGACAAAGGTTATGTTTAAACTTCTTGGCAATGATTTGTGTTGTGTCAGTCACTTTCAGTTCTGAGTACTTTCATCAGCCAGCTTCAATGACGTCCCTTGTCTAATGTCCGTCCGTGAGGAGAGTTTCAAAGAAAAGTCACGTTTTAGACAGATGATGGATCGTTCTCGGTGCTGCATTTGCTGCTTCAGCGAGCATGCCAGAAAAGCTTTGAACATGTGTCACCGTGAAAAGACACTCCACATTAAGACCATTAGAAGTGCAGCTAAGCAGTTGCCACATCTTCCTCTCAATCAAAAAAGACGTTTAAAATAAAACCCACCGTATCACATTCCCTTCAGGAATACTTTTGAGTAACCAACAGGACTGTATAGCTGTCTGAGGTTAGCGCATGTATCACTCAGCTGGAAGACCGAAGGAGGGTGGCATGAGGCCAAGCTCGGTTGAGGGGAACGTGTGCGGGGTGCAAGGGGCCGGAGCGAAAGGCTTGAGCTGGAGCACACAGATGTGGAGGCACTGACGGATGTATCTGGGACAGATGCACACTTCGCTCAAGCATGTGCAGCTGTGTGGCCACGCACAAATGTCTGTGCTCTTTTAGTATTTGTGTTTGTCTGTGTCGTACAGCTTTTCTAGCTTCATGTATATTAGATGGACCATTTATGTTTAAGGGTTCTGAGATGCATCATAAAACAGACCGAGTCAATCCAATCTCAGAATTTAATGTTCTCTGACAATTTATTTCCCACTCCACTGACATTAAACACTAAAAGATGAGGCACAAGCTCAGAATTACAAGGATGATGCATCAGTGTAATGTGGCAGATACAAAGGGAGATAAGCCAAGGATTCACAGGTGTCATCATTTTGACAGCTCGCTGATTTTTGTTGCTGTAATTGATCATCATCAAATAGCGAAAAAGAACAACAAAGGTACAGAGTGAATCACAGAATGAGCTGTATTTGTACCCAACTGAGTGTGTGTGCATGTGTGACTGTTGTACTGTGACTGTAATTACACTTTGTGTGGGTTACTGCCCATTGGTATGACTGCATGCACACTGGACTACAATCATTTATTGATTAGTTCTCAACTAATCGATTAATTGAAACAATTTTGATAAAAGATTGTCTAGTTGGAACAATGTTTTCATTGAAAAAAGAAAATTTCTGTGATTTGATCTTCTCAAAGATATGTATTTCTGCATTAAAAGATTTTTTAAAAAACTATGCTTACACATTACATAAAATATTTCCAACAGATTAAGAGAAATCCATATTTTTATTTAGTGTCATGGCCTGTTTCATTTGGTTGTTTGTCACTGGCATCATAGTCCCCAGTGTATAACTCAACTTCTGCTTCATTAGAATTAAATGATACAACATACAACACTTCATGTAAGATGAATAAAACTTTAATAAACTGCCTGTAAAAGTGATTTCTGCCTGAGTCAGGCCACATTTTCTCCGGCAATGGTAGTGAGAAGAAAAGTTCCCATGATCCCACACTACTTCACAATGTAATTGGCTACTTTTGTTACTGAAATGACATATTGTGCATTTAAATGTGAACATTTTCTGGTTTCTTTACTCATCTATAATTGTATCTTAATTTATTTTGGTTGGTGACCATGTCTATTTTCAAACACTTCATACACTGTTAATTTATTAATTGAGGAAATTATTAATAGACAGTTAAACTAGTCATTAGTACCAGTGCCCATGTGTTCCTATGAGTCATACTTGCATCCATATGTGGATGGTTATAATGTGAGCCTTTTGTTGGTGCGAGCTGCAGTGCTTACTAAGGCCCTAATTGGTCTGCCTGCCTCAGCTGCCTGATGGCAAACAGACTCAGGTGTGTGACAGACACCACCCTCCTCCACTCTCCCTTCCTTCTCCTTCTTCTCTCATTTCCCAGTCTGGTTGACTCGCTTTAATGACTTTCGAGGCCCGTGTTGTGCCTGCTGCTCTCTACAGTACTAATGATTACAATTTGTCCAGCCATCTGATTAAGGAAGTGGCTATTTGAGCACCGTGCTGCACTTAAAATCATCCCCCACTGACTCTGTACAGAGAGTTTTATAGGCACAGGCGATGGAGTGTCACTGAGGAATAGCTCCACACCATCAAAAGCTCTAATGATCTTAAATAGCATATGCATGTATTTTACAACTGTACTGCTCATAGAAAAACCACAATTATATGGAATATCATTCACAAGGTGCAGTTAAATACATATATTTTGGAAAGAGGAGCTTAGATTGTGGTGAAATGAACCCAGACAGGAAACAAAACTGATTTTTACAGGGCAGGGGCACCCGAAAGTAATTACTTATAACATAGGTTGAGGTCTGTAATAAACAATTACTTGGATTACACCAGCATCGAGCCTCATAAACACCGTAGCTCTAAACTACACCTGAGTTTTCAGTCTGTCTGGATGCGAAGCCAATGCACTACCTCATTGGAGAACCATGTCTGACAGTTTGGCGGTCTTCCAAGCAAGCAAACACAGGTTTTAAATGCTCTCATCATGTTATGCTTTGTTACATTTAATTCAATGGGGATAAGGAAACAAGATAAGCAGAGTCTGTGCTTGATATTGGTAACAGACTGATCTGGACAATAAAGAGAAGTGGCAGGTTGGGGTGAAAACAAATGCACCAGTGAAGTGGTGTGACAGTAAGAAACAGAGATCTGTGAGTCATGATGCTCTTTCAAAGAGTCGAGGGATCATCCACAAATAAAGTGCAGGCCTTATGGTTCCCTCTATCCAGTACAAATGTTCTGTTCCTCTTTCCCCCAAAGGCCAATAAAACAAACAGCATGGACTGCACAATATACTGACTCCCCCACCTCCTGAGGAGTGTCATCTCAGCAATCGCTCTTTTTTCCTTCTCTCCAGTCCCGAGCTCCGTAGTATTTCATATTAAATCTTTTTTCTTGTTCCTGATCTCCATTCTTCTCTAAACTGAAAACTAAACAAGTGAGGGACACTTAGATAAAAAAACAGCCCTAAAATGCCCACAGTGCCAAACTCTTCTATCATTTTGCCCTCCCTTCTATTCCCTGGTGTATCTCTCTTTCCCTCATTCCTCTCCTGGCCTGACTCCAGGCCTCTGCCGGTAGGCGTAATGTTGGAACACTCTGCTCCCCTCTGCATTGTCCAGCGATAGAACATGCAGTCAGATCTTTCATTTATGTTAAAAAAAAACTATGACCACTTTGTAAAAATAATTGAAAGACAATCTCAGTCATTACCTCTGATCTTCTAGAAGCATGTGGTGGTGTATTTACTGCTTGAAGTGTGTATATTTCTATTTTCCTCTTGTGCTCTGTTCTGAAGTGAGTTTCTAGGTCTGGTTCATTCTGCTGTTCTTACTTACTGCACTACTGTTATTGTGATGCAGTTCTGTCTGAGAGACACAGCTTTGAACAAAGAACAGACAGATCCAGAATTCTCTAAATCTGCTTCTTAAACAAACACAGCACACAGTAGGAGGAAGTATTTGCATTGGCTGTATTACCTTTTTTTCTTTTTTAGAGCTTAACCACTGTGAAATAATTGGAAAACACTATGTTATTCTTCTGTTTATAATGGAAGGATGAAATCTGAACATGGTTTACAGATGAAGAACAAGAAAAGTGACAAAGTTTACCTTTATGTAAAAGTATAGAACACTAGAAAAGCACTTGGAGAGCGCAGACCTCTGGCAAGGCAGATCAGTGCCCCCCACCCCACCCCCGATCACCACCAAAATCTAATCATTTGTTCCTTGTGCCAGTATCATCATTTCCTGAAATTTTCACCCAAATCAGTCCATAACTTTTTGAGTTATCTTGCACACAGACAGACAGACAGACAGACGCCAGCAAAAACATAACCTTCTTGGCGGAGGTAAATATATGCACTCAAACACAAATATTTTATAAATAAACCTAAGAAAACTAATTGCTCTCTTTACAGCCATTATTTGGTTTATCCATTTTCAACTTTTTGGTAAAGGGATATTAAGTCCAGACCACAATGACCTCAAAAGAAGAAAAAGTTTGAGCATCAGTACAAACGTGGCAGATTTCATTGAACAGACATGATCCCTGTGTACTCATAGTGCAGCAACGATACTATTTTCCAGCAATTATTCACCTGTGAAAATATTGTTAGATCCTAAAAATCTTACTTACTGCTTCAGTTTCCATCCATCCATCCATCCATCCATTCAATATTCTAGTGATCAAGCAATGTACAATTACCTCAAATGCACAACTATACTCAAGTAAAAGTATTTAGCTCCATTCCACCCCCAGCGTTGTCTCTGTTTTCGTTTTCAGACATGGGTCCAGCAGCTAACCAGACCAGCGCCCCAAGACAGAGCCAGGCAGACTGAGATTAACATGAGTCTGGAGTCATTATGCTGTTCATGAGCCGTGTCCAAAGCAACAACTTTTATAGCACCTGTAACACACCAGCTAATCTGTCTGACACCCCTGACCAAATAAACACAGCCAACGCCACTTAAAACACATACACACACAGCAGACTTACACTCCTTTGTCCTCTTTATTTTGCGGCACTGAAACAACACATATGCAAAACAAAATGCAAGTAATGTTTATGTTGTGTTGTGTGTTTATTGACCTTTGACTTTCAGTACGGTCTTATCTTAAACACCAATGCCAGCCAATAGGAAATGGTAAACATGCACGAAATGCATGCACGCACATGATGCAAGACCCCTTTCTGTCTCCACCAGCACACCACCACCTCTGTTATACCCATCAGTCAATGCCAGGGCTAATCAGTCAAAATTAATCCAATAAACCAAAATGCAGACCCCTACATTTAATTACAGGAATTGGAACCATGGAGGGGAGCACATTCTGCAAACACACATACTGGCCCCTTTATTGACAAGCATACTGCACTAATTGCAGCCTCTGTGATTATATAATTTAACTGTATTTAACCACATTAGTAAAATAGTGCACACTACCGGGAGTGGACGTAATCCTCGGGAAGAGGAGATGTATATAATTGAATAATTTTCAATTCACTATCTGATAAGGAGTGGGTAAAGAGGCCAGAGGCTTCACGTTGGTTGGAATCGTGTACCTCAGAGTTATCATTAAAGTTAGTCAAAGGCAGCTTTGTGGTGGGTTTACCCTGAGCCTGGTGACTAGTCCTGTGTGAATGAGAGGACAGGAATGAGATGTTCCCAGGGAAGCACAGGGTTAAAAGGTCGCCAGTGATGGAGAAACTTGCACTGGATGGTATGTGTTTTGATCAATTAGAGCTGAAATACGTGTAGAAAATGGCTAAAAAAAAAAAGGAATTGCAATATGAAATTTGAATGAGACTGTTAAGGAGTATTAATCCTTTATAGGGCACTCATAGAAATACTATGAAATTCAAAATTTCAGCCTTAGTGTGTTATTTCTGCTGCTACACTGTAACTTCCCAATTTGGAATAAATAAATAAATAAATAAATAAATAAATAAAGTCTGTCTGTCTGTCTGTCTGTCTATCTATCTATCTATCTGAGGACATAGCAAGACTTTATTACTTTTGTGAAATTTTTAAAACATTTTTATTGTCATGTAGAAAATCGAAGTTCATTAAATTATTGTGTTTGGCTCCTTTGCCCATATGTGGCAAAAAAAACAATACAAGAAAAACACATGTATGGTGAAAGACACACATATTTTTAGAACATTAGACCAACATAAGTGCTGATCCAGACCCCTGTCCACATCCACATTCTCCCTTTGAACATCATTCCTTACATTAGTACCATTACTTCATGGCACTAAACAAAGCAGGTCCACTCACTGTTCATGCATAGGTGGACCTTCCAGACCCTGTAGACCACATTGGACCTCAGATGGTTGACTCACTGTCCTCACTATAACTGTTGCTGTCACCCTTGTAATGTGTGTGGAAATGACCAAAAATAGTCACTTGCCCCATAAAGGGTTAATATAGTTTCTCCTACCACAGATAAATCAGTTCAGTGAAAAAAGTAAAGGTTCACACTAGCAAATATATTTTCTTTTAAACTTTTGGCTCTTACTTCTCCAGAGTGTTATTGTTTTTTAAAATGCATGCCAAATATAATCTGTGCCAAAATGCAAACAACAAGTACGATGACGATATTGGTTGTGATACAGCGCTGATGAGCGTGGAGATTTCTCAGACCCTGAGGGAGAAGCAGAGAAGCCCTTCAGGCGGAAGTGTGGGTGATCAGCCAGAAGACCAGGACATGTGGTCGGGGTCAAGGGTCGTCTCACCCCCATCTTTAGCACCCCCGCACCGCTGCACACAGGAAGTCTAAAAAAACGCACACAGAAGCGAGGATGCGCACACACGTACAGACACACACATGCGAAGAAAAATTCCTTGTGGTTCCTTCAGGGCTGACCCAGTAAGCGTCCTGCTGCAGCCGCCGTGTGTTCAGCTCAGAGATGACCTGCTCCTACAGCTCATAAACGCAGGCCACCCAGAGAGAGACACACACACAGAGAGAGAGAGAGAGAGAGAGAGAGAGAGGTAGGCGGGGGGGTGAGGTGCTTGCACCGGCCCAGAGGTTGTTCTCCACTGGCCAACTGTCATGTCCTGTGACCTGACTCACCGGACCTAGTCCTGTAAAAACACATGGAGCTCACACACTTAGAAAATCCAGCAAAGCCAAGAAGAGATTCTGAACGTTTCCTGGGGGTGTTTTTCAGATTAGAAATGGGTTTAATCTAAAATGATCAGAGGTGTAAGGTCATTTACAATGGATCTGGTGTTTGTTAGTTACTAGTTAAAAAAGACACAGGCTCACGTTTGTAGATACATAAATAATTACTGAATTGCATCTTCTGGTCACATCATTAACCCTTTATGGACCAAGAGACTATTTTTGGTCATTTCCACACACATTACAAGGGTGACATCAACAGTTCCAGTGAGGACAGTGAGTCAACAATCTCAGGTCCAATGTGGTCAACAGGGTCTGTAAGGTCCACCTCTACATGAACCAAGGTTATAATAGTTTTGGATTGTTCACTGTAGTTTAGTTTTGACTTTTTTTTGTCTAATTCAGTTAGTTTTAATTAGTTTTTAGTGCAGGTTTGGTAGTTTTTAGCTTACCAGCTGACAGGCCGTAAGCTATTGTCGTTATGTGGCGTCCGTTACAAAAATTTCAATCGTCTTCTTCTCCGAAACTACAATTCCGATTGACTTCAAACTTGGTATACAGCTTCTTTATGATGATGTCAACAAAAGTTAGTGAAATTATTTGGATCCAGATCTGATTCTGGATTTGGTGCGACTTTGAAAAATTTCCCCATTGTAAGAGATAGGAAGTGGATCGATGCAATAACTCAGTAAATATAAATAATATCGTGTAAATTTCTACAGTCCAGCCCTGATGGGGAGATGACCAAAACATAATGGCTACATGCTGATCAGGATCTTCTTCCGGATCCGGGAACTTACGGAAAATTTAACATGGGCTCTTATGGGGAAAAAATTTCAATTGTGTTTTTCTCCGAAACTACAGTTCTGATTGACTTCAAACTTGGTATACAGCTTCTGTATGATCATGTCAACACAAGGTATTGCAATTATTTCGATCTGGATCTGATTCTGGATTTGGTGAGACTTTGAACAATTTTCCCATTATAATAGATAGGAAGTGGATTGATCCAATAAATCGGTAAGTATCAATGATATCAAGTTGGAATTTGAATTTTTTACAGATCTGATTGGAATATGACCAAAACATGGGCTATTTCTGTAATATAATAAATACACAGAACTGGGTGATAATAAATGGCATCTGGATACATTTCCCAAAGCTTTTAATTTGGCTGGTAAGCTACAGGGCCATTGGTCCTATTTTTTTTAGTTTTTGCTATTTTCTAAATGCTTAGTTTTAGTTTAGTTTTAGGTTTTTTTTAAAAATATCTTTTATCTTCTTCTCCGTCAAATAAATCCCAGACAGGACTCTGCTGCTTTCTCCCAACTTTAGTCTCCATGTTTCCAGGTAGAGTGGGGACCAGAAGACGACTCTAAACCACAAGTGACGAGAAATGATGGACCGTTAAATATCATATGGTGCCAGCAGCTAAAATTGGTTGAGGGAAATAAATCGATTTTGTATCAATCTGACATTGACAAAGATGAAAATGAAGGGAATTTTATCCATAATTTTTATACATTTAAGTTAGTTTTGTGAGCACGCAATACAGTTTCATTTAGTTATCGTTTTTTTCTTTTAATTATAGTTTTTATTTATTTCACTTAACGAAAATGTTTTTACAATTCTAGTTTTTGTCATTTCATTAGTTTTTGTTAATGATGACAACCTTGGCATGAACAGTGAGTGTACCTGCTTTGTTAAGTACCATGAAGTAATGGTACTAATGTAAGGAATGATGTTCAAAGGGATAATGTGGACGTGGACAGGTGTCTGGATCAGCACTTACATTGTTGGAATGTTCTAAAATACATGTTTCTTAATATATATATTTCTTTGATTTTTTTTTGCCACTTATGGGTAAGGAACCAAATATGGTAACTTCATTAACCTTAATTTTCTACATAACAATGCAATTTTTTGAACAATTTCACAAAAGTAATTGTCTTATGTCCTTCAATAACACACTAGGTTGAAATTTTGATTTTCAGAGTATTTCTATGAGCGCCCTACAAAGGGTTAAATAGAGATTTGACACTAGACATGAAATAAAACACAAAGTAACAAAATAACAACAGATATGCTACACTAATCATAACTGGTTATCCTAAGAGAGAATTATGAGGCACCCATTTTTTTTTTATCATATTTCATGAATACCTCCAATACAAAATTCAAAAAGACCAGACAGGTGTTTCTGTGTAAAGAAGTGGTTTCTAACAAGGGAAACAAGTTTCAGCCTTGATAACATGAAAAAGAAATAACACTGTAGCTCCCGCTTTGAGTTTAGTGATAATGTTGTTGCACAAATCTGGTACTGTGAAGCATATTACTAACTAATTAAACCTAGCAGTTACATCAGTGCTAAATATTTGTTACTCAATAGACAAAACTTAGGAATCAGCATCAGTTCTGGAACTAAAAAAGTTAAACAGGTGTCTATAAAGTGTCATAAAATAATGACAATCTCCGTTTTCTAATTTTATCTAACAGTCATTAAAGTACTCATATCAAATTAGCGTTGAGCAATTAAGAAAAACATACTTTTACAATAAATATTAGTAACTTTCTTTTATCTAAATTATCAAACAAATCAATTTTAAGGTTCTAAAATGTTCAAGTAAGTAATAAGCCACTTTGGACGCATCTGACTGAAGAGCCATTTATACGATACTCTTTCTGATTAGATCTTTACTAAATAGAAATATTAAATTACTGGTATATAAAAGGAGCTGCTAAACTTCATTGTGCTGTTGCCAAACAGATGGTTTACCACACTGATCTCATTTTTTTTTCAAGGCCTCTAACAACTGTAGCTCTCTGTCTAAACTTACACAAAGAGAAAACCAGATAATTGGCCTATCTGTGATTACAGTAACTTTGTCATATACTTCTGATATTTCTGATGTTACTTGATTGACTTGGTGCATTTTTATTAATGTAACAGTGAAGCTGGTCACCACAGTGTTTACATGAATCCTGACTGATTTTACCTTCAACTGCAGGAAATATCAGTCACTTCTGAATTTCTTCGTCATTGTCCTTTTTTAAACCTCTTCTCAAAACTTGCCTCTTTTCTTTGACTTTCGACACTACGTAGGATGTTGGTTTTATTTGTTTTTATTATTTTTTGTACAAGGCGGCTCATATAAATTCAGCATTTTACTTTTTTTTTTTTTTTTTAAATGTTTTTATTGTATGTATTTTAATATGTTTTATGTATTGTTGTTTATGTTTACTGTGTTTTAGGTATTTCATGACTTTTAGGTATTTTATAAAGTTGCCTATTTTTCTGTACACTACTTTTAAAGTGCTCTGCTAATAAAGTTGGATTGGATTGGAATTGAGGACTCTAATAAGTCAGTTAAAGGAGTGATATTTTGCTTTTTTAAATGGAATTATGCATTTAAAACATTTCCCTGTGGTCTACATAAACTGTAAATGCTCTGCTTGGGTCTGAATTCTTCATTAATTCAACTCCACAGGTCCACCTTCCTCCCTATTTCTGTGTAATGACACCAGAAAGGTCGTTTTGAGCGCTGGCCCTTTAAATCCAAATGAGCCACTTCACACCCCACCCCCTCCAGGTTGTTGACTGTGCTTCCTGTCCCGTTCAGCCACTTGTGTTCATTAATACAACCAACTACTGAACATTTTAGGTAATCGGCTCAAAGTTTGGACATTTTTCAGTTTTTTCTACAATCGCTGCTGCTGATAAACAATTATGGCGTACTCGGAGAAATGTTCGTCTGAAGTGTTGACCTTATATGTGCAAATGTCGTGACGTAACTAGTTATAAAATGTAACAATTTAAGCAGGAATTGAAATGGGTTGTAGAAATGCACTCGATTTTTGCTGGAATGAATATAAAGATAGCTTTGCAGCACCTGGAGGGCTCAAATTCAAAGTTTTTGAACTACTAGAGTCCAAATACACAAATAAATGTACCAAAGACTAATAAAAGTGGGTTTAGCAAAATATGTCCCCTTTAAGAGTGTAACACACAGGAATTTTGCCTCATTTTGAGCAATGAAAAACCCTGTAATATATGACAAAATTAACAAAGAAAGAGCTAAATAAGAACATATTTTATTACTTACGGACTTAGTGACCATCTTGTTTTTAACCCTTTCATGCATACTGGTCACTACGGTGGACAGCTATTCTACAGCTGTTCTCTTGTATATTCATGGATTTTGTTGTTCTTTTTTTTTTTTTTTTTTTTTTTTTTTTTTTACATATAACTTTATTAAAGTTTTAAGACACTACATATTTTTTCTGACATGAATTAGTAACATTATGAAGATCTTGCTTGAGCATAAACGCCCAGAATCATAAGCCCTCCCCATAGTTTTCACACAATTTATCAGTAAATACATGTTTCTGTGCGTCAAAAATTAAACACATGGTGTCCAGTTGAGTGGACATTTTTGCAACTTCATGAAAAATAGGTTCATAAGAATTTTTTATTTTTTTATTTTTTTTTCCATTATTGTTTTTTTATGTTGTTTTTTTTTATTCTTTTTTTTAATTATTATTTTTATTTTATTTTATTTTTTATTTATTTTTCAGAAGAAAATTTCCAATTGCATTGTTTTTTTCATGCCTAGAGAGGAATAAAAACACTCAGGAAAAAATTTTGATTAAGGTTCTCATAATTCGTGCATGAAAGGGTTAAAATGGACTAACTCTGACAGTCACATAGGGTGAAAAAAACATGAACACAAGAAAAGCTGAGTTTTAACCGTCACACAGTCAGATATTAATGGGCAGAGGTTTGACTAGATAATGCGTGATCACTATGACAGGCGGTACAGGAGATACTTCCTCCTTAGACGCTCATGCAAATATCCAGTCAGGCAAAGCGGGAAGTACACCTGTTAACCTGTAACCTGAATTTGCAAACTCTCTGTGCTTACCACTAGGGCAAAAAAAAACATAGCTGATGGTAGAAAACAGACAGGCTAACTCCTATAATTCATTTGCAAAACTAAAAGTGTGCATATTGCTACATGCAAGTGCTCTGCAGACTGAAGAACAGATCAACAACTGCAGGGTGGCACTGTGTTGCAGCAGTTACCAAATGAATTACAAATGTTCTTTTAGCTTACAAAAATGTCGATAAATGGCCCCTTTCAACTAAACTTTTTGCTTGTCCAGAGTTAGCAAACAGAGGTTGCTGTGGGACAGAGCGATGATTATGTGCAGGATGTGTTTGGTACTGAAAGATGTTGGGGGTTGTTAGATGAAATAACAGTGTGATGACTGTTCAGAATCCCACCCCAGACACAGACTTTCATTAATGACGAGAAGTCTGGTCATGAACTTGTGGCCTGGTCAAATAATGAGCACATTTTGTGACCCCTGAAAGAAAAAAAAAATCACTTAACTTCTCTCACTTCTTAGACTAGCAACTGAAGGCAATTTATTATGTTGCCACTGATTTTGTTAGAGTATTCCTTTGAGCCTCGACTTAATTCAGCTTATCAGTGCCTCAGCAGATGTGAGTGTGTTTGGTTGTGTAAAGGGCCAGATGTGTCGGGCACCTGTAGTGTGCTGTCAACGCTAAAGTGAAGACCCAGCAGCGAGCAGAGGACAGTAGAGCTTGTATGGGCCGAACACAGATGCACGGGGTCACACAGGCCTGCCATTGTGCAGCGCATTCACACACACACACACACATACACACACACACTGAAGTGAACACACACACCTGGGATGGGATGCAGCGGCAGCAGCAGCAAAGTGCCACTGTGTTGGACTGAATCAGAGAGCCAGCTGCTGTCTTGCTGTTACTGGGATGAAGCAGTCTACTGGTCCACAGTGGTTGGAAGACTGGTTAGCAAACACACACAATTGTAAGTTGATGAATGAGGACTATTTACTAAGAAGACATGGAATTATTTGCAGGTAAAATCCTTCTAACTGGATGTTTTAGCACATATTAGAGCTGTGGAATTGGATCAGATAACTTAAACTTGAGTTTAGTGACTCAACTTAAACTCATTTACTTCAGGGGCCACATACAGCCCAAGTGACCACCAGTAAAATAATGGCATAATAACCTATAAATAACAACCAAAAATATTTCTTGTTGTTGTAATGCAAAAAAACTGAAAGTGCAATTTTAACAATTTTGTGCCTTGGCTTCTCATATACACATGTGCATTACAACTTCCAGATCTACAAAGGCACTAAACCTGTGTTTTTCAACCTTGGGGTCACCTGGAATTCAAATGGGGTTGCCTGATATTTCAAGTAATTGTTAAAAAAAAATAAAAATAAAAATAATAAAAAATATTTTTTTAATGATTCACTATATATTTCATTATAATTAAAACACCACACACTTTTTCTATAAAAATCAAGTTCAAATAAAATGCAGGATATAAGATCTGAGAGGGCATGTCTTGATGGAGCCGATCATGTGACTGCTTGCGCTACTACACTTCAACCTGCCTGAACCGAACAGGGAATGGAAAGATTTCTTCGCCCATCTGGCCCTGCTAAGACATTTCCAAGAGAAACTGAGAAGCAGACACCAAAAAGGTGCATTATATACATTATATAGCCTAAATGTCATCTAAAAATAATATTTATTTACAACATTGTATAGCAAACTATTACATGATCAAAAACAAATTAATTTTAGCCAAAAAATGTCTCAGTTTTGAATGTCTGGGATCTCCACAAATTTCTGATGTTTAAATGGGGTCACAAGCCAAAAAAGGCTGCGAACCACTGCGCTAAACATTTAGTAACAGACATTACATTGTTAAAATTCCATTTATTTTTAATTATGAAATTTCAGGTTGTTATTGGTTATTTAGATTATTCACATTTTTTTGTGATAGTTTGTAAATGTAACATTTTCATCATGTCATTTTACTTGCATGATAAAAATGAAATTTGGAGTTGTCATTATTAATAGGTTATTATGCCATTATTTTACTCGTCTGATCCACTTGAGATCAAATTGGGCTGAGTGTGGCCCCTGAACTAAAAGACCTTCAACACCCTTGACTCTTATTATCGTCAGTGTAATTTTTGCACCTCAAAAATTCACCCCATGGGCTGGTTTGGACAGTTTGGCAGGCTAGGTTTGACCCACAGGCTGCATATTTGATACACTGACTTAAACATTCAGTCTGTTTAGGGGAATTTAGGTGTTTCTAATTAGAGATAATTACTGGTATCACCTGAAAATACCCGTAGCTATATTTTTTGATGCCTCTGAATGAGCCACTTCTATGTACAGGAGGAGCTGGGCACATCTCCATGTTTACAAGGAAACTTAGTCTTCTCCCTTATTTGGTTTTATGCATGTTTTATGGATGGCATTCAGCATTAAGGTGCATTACAGTCACCCACCATGTTTGAGTGTGAACCAGAGTTAACCTCTACTTAATCAAAAAGCCAAGAATAGACAAAACAAACGCTGAGTCTTATGCAGAACATTTGTGTTTTTGCATCTTAATATTCCACACTGAACCTTAAACACAAAGCAAAAAAATAAAAAGAATAACTAGAATGGAAAAAGAACAAATTACTTTTAACTTCACTTCTCTTAAGTACCCTATGTATATGTGACCACCTGTAGGACTTCACAAAAACCACTGCACCAGTTTTCATACAACTTAGTGAACAGTTTGGACACAGGTCATGGACAAATCCTTCAAATTTTGCAGATTAACCCATAAAGACCCAAAAATCCATCACCAACCAAATCCATCTACTGATGTAAACTGTTTTAATACCTGTTGATCCCCTAATCCTGTCAATACATGTAAATAATTGGTGTAAAATACAGTTTGTCATCTTTTCATGGTCATTTGGACATGCTGTGGCTGTGTAGTGAACGTGGAAACACCGTCATCTTCTACAACACTGATTCACCAGTAAAACCCATGGAGTTGCATCAGTGACAGTGGATGGAAATGAACGGTTTATGTTCAGTTAATGATATATTTTACTGAGAAAGTAACATTTTCTTCAGTTTTCTCCATTTTTGATATAATAACCTTAACTTTAATCTGAGCTTTTATGAACATCTACATGATCAGTAAATTAAACACAGGAAAATATCTGATTTATACTGATAAAATGCAAAATACAGAAGATAATATTATAATAAATAAAGCTAAATTGCTTAAGAAAGGTTAAACATAGAGAAAATTTCATTTGGGAACTGACACAAAAGTAGCACTGGGTCTTTATGGGTTAATAAAAAGGGGTGGATGAAACTAACCACCAAATGCTACTAAATTACTCTAAATTATAAATTACAGCTAAGACTTTTGGTACCAACTGACAAAATGGAAGAAAACACACTATTTGTCATAAGTTGTGGCATGTTTGTAGTTTAATAATAACTGACAAAGAGTGGACGACTGACCTGAACAGATGTTTTATAGATATTTTAGAGCTATTACATACATTTATTATATAGTTTTAAACATGTTTGAACTTGGAAAACCTAAAACGGCGGTATGTTTCTTTAAATTTATCTTTACGCCTCTGCATTCATTTGTTTTTGTTACAAATTCAGTGTCACCTATGATGCAGGATAGGAATGATGCTTACCATGGGGATCTAATTATGGCTAAAACTGAACCAGCTTAAAGATAATGTGCTTATCTACTACTTTATTTGTATGATCAAGGAATCTGATTTGCCACTTGTTGATCTTGGGACTTCAGATATCCAAGAATTCACAGTTACGTAAAAACCAATGGCATTTGTGAAACCTCCAACACTGTTGTACAGAATTACACAGTTTAAGAATCTTAATAACTGATTCTGTTTTTACAATCCCATAAGATCATGTATCTGGACATTGTTTGGGAAAAAAGGAAAATTTTTCAAGGCTGAAATGTTAATTTTTGCTTTAATAGGAAAGTCCCTCATGTTTTATTAATTTACTTTTAATGAGATTACGGTATATTATTCGCAGATGTCTGATGATGATTACTGTATATTAGCATCATTTTAAAAGAAGCACCGACCCTTGTTTGTTGCATTTGAAAAGGGCAGCTATTTTTGGTTGAGGCTCTAATATGTAAACCAGATTTACTGTATATCCCACTTAAATCAAATTACAAAACATCACTGACAACTGCTGTTTGAGGGGGGAAAAAAAAGACGAAAGCAAATCCCTGAATCAAATCAACACGAATAGAGCCATGTGCATGCAACTGCTTGATGTGGGAGGCCGAAATAGCTTGAATTAGAAAATGGCAAAGCGAAAACATAATGTGTCTACTTCAACATCAGCCAGGTGCTCATAAATAGAGATTATCTAGAGAATGTAAAAATCAGGATTAGTCCTTATCGTCTGAGATATCTGGGACATGCAGTGAACAGGAAGAAGTACAGCGTAGATCTGATCAGAGGTCAGATCAAGCTTCAATTCTATGTAAAACTCTTCGACACTGTAGCGACTGAGGGTGGATGATAACAACATTCCTCCAAATGCCCTGTTTAAAAATGCAGATGCCAGATAGCCGCTACCCCCCCCGAACCCCTCCTTTTCTCCACTCTTGATCTCTCCTCTTTGATTTATTCATTTTCTATGTTGGTGAGCCAGGCAGGACAATGGCGCCTTTCATAACCGAGCCTGTGTCCCACTACCAGCACCCTGCAGTCCCCCAGAGTCTCTACTCCACCAGGCCAGTATGATTTGACCTGGTCATGGAGAACTGGATCTTGTTGGAAAGGAAACACAAAACAAGAATCTGTAATTCCATATTAGAATGAAATTCACATTCAGGAAAAAAAACAAAAACAAAAAACAATACAAAAAGAGATTCACATCGATGATAAAGGTGAGACTCTATGTCAGGTATATCTGTGTAAGTGTATCCAGAGCTGAAAACTGTAAGGGATAAAGCCTTTCCTAAAGTTACATATGTTGCAGTGGGTTAAATATACACCACTGTTTATGTAGAGGGGGCGTTAATGATCCCTAATATCATATGAACAAAAGGCCCGATAACTCCAAGTCATGTAGAAATAACAAAAGCACAAAATACATGAATTATCCAATTCTATAAGTAACGTCACCAGTGGAAACAGCATGTAATGTTTTGTGTAGGTTTCTTTTCAGTTCAAGATGAAGCAGTTGGTGTGGGAGTAAAATATGGAATGAGAAAAGAGGGACAAGAGCTTCGGGGAATGAAGGAAGCGAGAGAAAAGGAGGCAAATGAGAAGGGGGGGGGTGAGCAGAGGTCATGTTGCCTCCCCTTGTACTTGCTCTCTGAGGTGCAGGGAGGCTGACTGCATAGTCAAGGCTCCTGCTTAGAAAGACAGCCTTTCTTTTCTCCAGGCCCCGGCTAATGCAATTGAAAGAAATTAGTATAATTATGCTCCATATTGCAGATTGAGGAGGCAATGTGGCCCGTGGGACGAGGACGGGGAGGGCAAGCGAGCGTGGGTATTTGCTGACGGGAATAACTAATTCATCAGCTACTTTTGCTATTTATCAGAGTACATTCTTGCATTTATGACATTACAGCTAATCAAATAAAGAGGCCTTGGAATGCTGCATCTTTCTCAAAATGTGATTCTGTTAATGCGAAAATGACTCCACCTCCCTCTGGCCCCACAGTCGTCCTATCAACCATGTCCGAGATCCTTTGCCCACTCAGTTGCCACCACGTTGGGCAGAAAAATCTGCCTGAGTCAATTGAGTTGTCTCGCTCACACTATTGTACTAAATGCAAATTCTGGAGCCATTGTCTTCCATTGAAAAACAGCTGCACATACACTGAAACACATGTGAGTGTGCAGCAGAGGACAGATCTATCAGATGAGTCTGCTCTAAGACAGATGTCCCCAATTCTGACACATATATGAAAGAAAATATTAAAAAGAAACGGTACAAAACAAATCCATGTCAATAATGTATTTCCGTACTTGACATGGACTATGGACTTCTGAGAGAAAGCACAGGAGGGGGTTCTTCCAAGCCCAAACCAGAAGTATGCATTTCACCGCAGTTTGCCTGAACATGGTTTCAGGGCCCTGATCCACCATTATATATGCAACAGTGACAGTAATTAAAGTGTGCTGTGTTCAGGGGTCAAAACGAGGTGCGGAATGATGGAGGGAGACTTAGGTAGAGTAGGATGAGACTCTACGGTAAAAAAGTAAAGAAACATCCTGGGAGGACAACCTTGTGTGACGGAAATCCTGCTCATACACAATTAAATAGTTAAAAATCTAAAGGGAACTGCATTATAGTTAATTTCATTTGAATATTTAAATGTTGTTCATGCTACAGAAGTGTAAAAGAACTTAAATGTAAATGTTCTACAGTTGGTGTGTTGCATTCTGGTTTTGCAGACAGAAGATAGAGGTTTTTCATGGTCAGGTTAGGCACTGAAAGCACTTTGTTAGAGCTAAGGGAAAGATGCCAGGGCTTGGTTTAATACAATAAAAGTCAGCAAAAAGTGATTTAAAAAAAAGTAACAAGTAACCCAAGCCAAGGCGCTCTCATTTCCTAAATCTGAACACAGACGGAAGTTGTTATGCAAATGCTCTGGTCTTTAGTGGTCCACCTACCTCCTGTCTATTGAGGACAGGCATAAGAAGTCACAGATCCTTCAAGGAAAATTATGTTTCATTGCAAGACATTCAAACAACAGATCACATTTTGGAATAAGTAAAGTAGGAAGAGCTACATTTTACTAGTTGCAGTTTAATTTCAAATGAAATGGTTTTTTTTTGAGATAGACATAGATGTGGGACTCTACTTAATTGTAAGAGAGACATGAATATATTGATGATGTCCAATGATTTCCAGATGATTCACAGGATGTGAAGATGATGCACGTGTCACAATGTGACCTTGAAACACACTTGAGGAAGACCTCTTCTTCCTCAGGCCGTCCGTCCGGGCCCCACCCTGCAGAGATGGAGGGAGCAGTGGGGGGTGGAAGAACACCATTTGATCACTGCTCCAGGGAGCACCAGGCCTACACATCATCTATATCCTGTTTGGGAAAGCAGCCTTTTGAAACCCATCTGCTCATGGATCCCAATGGCATCATCAAAGACACATATGAGACAAGAGTATGCAACAAGAAAAGTCCGGAAACCAGCGACTGCTTTTCATGATCATATTCAGCATTTGTAATTAAGTTCCTGAAGAACAAAGTTTAGCAGAGAAGAGCAAAGCTGCACATCACAAAAATATCTAAGCCAAAGAGGAAAGTAAATAAATTACGGGAAATTTTCAGCAGCCACAGAGCTGATGTCTACTCACTCAGACATCCACTCATCATACATTCAGTATCTTCCTTTGGGGATTAACGGGTCAAAAACCAGATGATGTCTGGTTTTTGCCCCTTTTTTTATATGCATAAAATCATGTGTGTTACAAGCATGTGACAACAGTCAACCCATGCATGAACACACACACAGACAGAAAGCAATATAAAATCTGTTGAAAGTAATAGGCATGAACAAGTGTTTTTGTGAAAGAAAATAATTAAATTCAGACAGAAAGATAAAAGGCCCATGAGAGGAAAAAGTCATAGATCTAATTTAGTCCAGAGTCTGAATGACCCAGACTAGATTGTGGAAAAAGAACTAAACACCTTACTCTGATATTCATGCTCTTAACTAGGACCATCACTATAATTCGACTACTATTGTACAAATGCTATTGAGATAAACGTCAAAGAAGGAGTGTTGCTCAAATCTCAATGGTTGTGAATTAATAATGATGAAACATGACATTTCTGTCTGTATTATCCATCTGTTTTAATACAGGTGAATGGAGACAATTTTGACAATTCAACATTTTTTCAATGATGCAAAAATAGACAACAAAGCTTATTTTACACTGATTCCCATTTGATTCCAAACAATGCAGCACATGCCTTTAACCTATTATTTAAAAAGTCAAATAAATCATAGGAAAGAAATCATCTCAGTGTGCACGTGAAAACGTAATATTATTAATTTTATAAGGATTAAAAACAATAATTACGGCTTATCAGTAAATTCAACATACTGGATCGCTTGTACAAATGACTATGACAGTTGTATGGTTAACTATACTGAATAACTATTAAAACCAGAGCATTTCGAATAACCATTAAATCATAATAGTATACAACAATTATTAACAAAATGCTCCACAGTGGTTATTGCTTCACAATGAAATACTGGGTAGAAAGATTTACACTGGAGATTTGTGGCAGAGCAGTGTAATAAAAAGTTTTGTGACCAAAAAGGAAAAAAAAAAAGATTGTCAAGGTTGTCGAGACACATAACGTGGGCCGTTAATCAGTCACGGAGCGGAGGGAGGCGGCTCCCTCAGGAAGCAATTAGCTGTGTTGGACCAGTTGCTAATAAAACACTTGGGTTACAAGCTACCCACAGCCCAGCCAGGCCAGGGAACCCAGGGCTATGTGTGTGTATAATATATGTGTGGATGTTTGAGGCATTACAGGTAGACAGAAAAACCACAGTAGCAGCAACTTGAGCACGGCAGCGCTGTTCGTCTGCTTCGGTTGCTGTTAAAGTTATATTTCATTGAAAATCTAACACCAGCTGTGTAGAAAAATATGTATGGCTTTTTCAGACCATCACCATGTGTCACCATCACATTCAGTGAACTACAGTAATGATATGTTTTCATAGCAAAAACACAGACATTACAATTACACTGTTGCCCATAGAGTTAGAATAATTTTGTTTTCAGATATATTCCTCTTTTAATTCATAGTTATATACATGAGTACTTCTATGAAACTGGGTTCATTTTGATACCTGGCACTTTGCCAGTTTTTTTAGACCCAATAATAAAAGAGAAATTTAAACATATTTCCTCCCAGGATGTACCTAATGATAACCTCAGATAAACGCAAAGAAAACATACTCTTGCTCTGAGCCATCTCAAAATAAATACATTATTAATAAAATATTGGGGCCAAAAATAGGACCAAAATTAGGACATGAAAAGCTACCTAGGTGTCAGTGTCAGTCTTGAAAACATGGCTTAAAATGGTCTTATATATCGCTATAAATAAAGACTCTAGGTTAAAGTTGACGATCCTAGTGGTTTTCTAACCCAGACATGTGGGCTTTTCATGAATGTCAGTCTCATTCCAGGTTTTGTATGTAACCCATCGTGTCCACTTGCGTTACATCCAGTTAAACGCGTATAAATCGCGAATTATTTTGCAACAGCGGTCATTTTTGTGAAACACTCTGCCTTACATAATTACTTTAATTCCCAAAATGTACCTGCGAGACTAAAAAGATATTTTAAAAATAGTAGCGTGTAATTTTTTGTGTCCTTTTGGCCATGTTACATACAGATTTTTGTATTAAATATAATGTAAAATAATTTAAAAATGTCTTTTATCTGAAAAAATAGTTTCTCTTTTATCTCACTAAGTATTATTTTTAAAATAGAACCATAGGGCTTCCAAACTTGCATCATAGCATTAGTCTATACCTGGTATCAATTTTTAACCCCCATGTCCTGTTTTTAGGGACCAATTTCATACAAGCACCCACATCAGTTGCAATGATTGCAATGATTACACACTGAGTCCATTACGCTTTATCTATTACAAATAAATCAAACTGGTGTCAATCATTTCATAAGAAGAGATATAAATATTTTATTCCAAATTCATGGATAACAGTATATATGATCCAATTTTCAGCTCTGACTGTTCAAAATAGTTCAAAGTAGGAATAGTTCCATTAAACTCACTACCTCCCCTGTGTTTGTATAATGTTGTATTTATTGAACTGTTTCCAGCTGAGACATGCAGATATACAGCACAGAATATGATTCAAGCAGGAGTAGTAACCCTGTCATCATGATTTGTGTGTTATGAAACCTACAATTCATTGTAACTAGTTTAATCCAACAGGACCACAGCTGTGTTTTTACAGTATTTGTTGATTATCACATTCAAATTCCAGCTAAGTTACTTTATCAGAAATAGCGTAGGTTGGTTTGAGTTCATTGACTGTGGTCTGAAAAGCATTGCAGAGTACACATTAACTTAGAGCAACGTGAGGAAAAACTACGGACAATCTATTACTGTAACCAATTATTTCTGGTTATAAGAACTGAAGACACAATATGACTAAAAAACTACTTTTTCGGTAAAACTACAAGCTGTATACAACTATAAAACACACAATTCAGTATTAATAATACAGAAGTAAACAAGTATTATTTTCCATTTTTGCTGAACAACAGAACGTCTCCAGAACAATAATCTCATTTTCGTCCTTCTCATATCTGTCGCCACATTTGTCGCCATGCCCACCACAACCAAGTGTATCTGTGATATGTCTGCCTTTACTGTATGTTTTCTTTTCTATTTGATGTCGATGTGTGTTTGTGTGACAATTTCTATGTACAGCATGTGGAAACAATCTTCCTTCTGGGACGAATAAAGTCTAAATTTAGGTCTAATTTGATTTTGTGATATAGGTTTTTTTTTTTTTTATAATTTTCAGAAAGCAAATCCTCAATTAATCGAATACATTTGATTATTTCTGAGCCCTAGCCCAAGCCCTACAAGTATAAGCTGAGTATTACCCACTTTGAAGTTCCATCACAGACAGAAAAGCCCTTCATGTGAAACTCTTCTTTAAGTCTTGTGGTAAAATCATGAATCACTAAATGAGCTCATCACTTGTGGCAGGAATCTGGTTAAGGAAAGGTTCCTTCAGGCCTTAAACCGGCACAGGATATTTTTTGGGCACAACATCAATTTTCTGTTTTTATGTTGAGAACAGTACGTAAAAGTCTGAACTATCACAGCTATTACAAATAACGAAAATATTATTGCACAATTTAACTAAACCTTTAGCAAAGACACAGAGCAAGTTACTCCATATCTGAAGAATATTTAGACACGGGGGGTAGTAGATGCAACAACCATATTCCCATGATGGTAAACGTTGGCCTCACTAGTGAGCCCAGAGTCCTGAATAAAGTGGCCAGCAGCCACTAAGAGGATCCTGAAAACCACCTCTTGTGGTGTGGCAAGCACAGAGTTAGATTAGGTTTCAGCTCAGCATCCAGGCTTTGCCAAAGCCTGGAGACTAGACACAACAAAATGAAACGTTTAGGAGACAAAGCCCATGGAACGCCACTTCAAACTCTTTCCTGGGGGTGAGACAGGGTGAAAGAGATAGAGGAAAGGGGGGAGGGAAGATGAGAGAAACAGAGTAGGAGGACGATGTGGATATAAGTGGAAGCACATTGACAAGCTGTGGACAGCAGGCACTTCTCTGCATGTTTAATGCCCAGCTGGTTCCCAGTGTTCAGGATGGATCTGTTGAAAAGACTGGTTACTGACTACACGCTTGGGACACATTTGATGGCATTTTGTAAGGATTAGTATCCGCAAATGCTACCATTTTTCAGATTCTGTGGAAGGTGTAACTTGTGACCGTCATAAGCAAAGGCCCATTTGGCTGGCAAATATGTAAAGCTGTTCCTCTGAAACTGCTGTTACATCTGTATAATGCCACTCCAGTTGAGAATTTATAGTTTATTAATACATTATAAAACTCGTATGTCTTCATTTCTTTCTGTCTTTCAAAAGTATTTTTATTATAACAGAACATAAATAAGACATTCACTATACAGGAAGGAGATTTTGGATTTTCTAAACAACATCCACCCGTGACACAACACGTAACCCTATCCAGACATCCAGACGGATACAAACAACCGCTGAAAAAATTTATGAAAAGACAGAATGAAAATTATGAAAAAAAAAAAAAAAAAATAACAACCATGTTTAAACAACATTAATAAGTGCAGTATAAAAGAACAATATAAAAAAAAAATAAATAAAAAAAAAGACAATGGAAAAAAGAGCAAGGGAAAAGGAAATAAATAATCTTAAAAAATTAAAATAATTAACACATTAAAATGTATGTATTAACATAAATAAATACATCATACATAAATAAATGGGGGGCGGGGGTCTCAGAGATTATTGTTGTGGGTTTCTCATAAAATACCAAGAAGGGGTGCCATATTTTGTAAAATGTATTCTCTGATCCCCGAACAGTATATCTGATCTTCTCTAGACTCATGCAGGACACCATGTCTCTGAGCCAATGTTATTAGGAAGGAGGAGCTGGATCCCTCCACTTAAGTGAAATAACTCATCGAACTAGTAAAGAAGCAAAGGCCAGGAAGTTGAGTATGGGTTTAGGGAGATCTAAATCTGGAGCAATGCCAAAAATACCAGTCAGGGATTGGGCTCGATTTGGTGATGAACGGTTTCTGATAAGGTATGGAAACCATAGTGTCATTTTGCATTGCTTCTGCCCCAACTAATTCACCACGATTACAGAGAAAATAGATCCAAGTGGATGTGTAAGTCAGTCAGTAATCACTGTTAAATTAAGTTATTAAGTCTTGTTTTATTAGTTTATTTTTTATACATAGAAACAGAGGAAATCAACCACTGCTTTCTAAAGCTTGTCACAAAAGATCCATTATTTGTAATGTAGCACAAATTAGGTACATTGTACTTTGGCAGAAAGGCTGTTCTTCAGGAAATGAAAGATGTGGAAAAATATAAGGCATTATTGTGACAACCTCCTCTGACTGTGCAATCGAGGGTTTGACTTCTTGCGGACTGTCATGGTGGTCAATTAAAAGATACTGACAAACATGGAGCATTTGGATGTGCCAAGCCAAATGCAATTAGTCATACCAGACACACGCAAACAGAAAAGGGGGGTTTACAAAATCAAATCTGAGCCTGACCGGTCAAACACAATGTGATATAAATTTGCAGTGTTCCAGGAATAAAAAATAAATAATAAAGGATGCACTGCGATGCGCCAGAATTCATGAGGATAAAGCAAAATTCAGGTACACAGTCAACATCCCCATATGATGTTCACTGAAATCTTTTCTTCTACTTGGTTGAGTGAATCATCTGCACACTAACAGTTGTTTAGACTGCTGCAGCAATGACCACATTCAAGTATTACCTGCTTCCAAATCACAATCAGAATACTTTATTAACCCATAAAGACCCAGTGCTACTTTGGTGGGAATTCCCAAATACATTTTTCTCCATATTTAACATTTCTTAAATGATTTATCACTATTTATTGTAATATTATCTTCTTTATTTAGCTTTTTTTCTGTGAAAATCAGGTATTTTCCTACATTTAATTTACTGGTCATGTACATGTTCATAAAAGCTCAGATTAAAGTTGAGGGTTGTTATCAGAAACAGAAAACTGAAGAAAAAGTTACTCTTTCAGGAAAGTCTATCATTATCATAACATAACGTACACCAAGTGTCTCCATCCACTATCACTGATCCAACTCCATGGGTTTTACTGGTGAATCGACGTTGTAGAAGATGACGGTGTTTCCGCATTCACTACAGAGTGTCTGAATGTCCAAACGGGTCCTATCAGATGACCATGAAAAGATGAATAACTGCATTCTGCACCAATTATTTACATGTATTGATAGGATTAGTGGATCAATAGGTATTACAAATCTCAGATAATAGATGGTTTTGGTCACCAATGGATGTTTGGGTCTCTATGGATAATCCAAGGGAAAAATTATGGGTGTTAGAGTCACTCCATTCAAGTATAATAAAGTAGCAGGAAAGAAATTATCAATACAACAGAAAAAACATAAGGAAATATATACAAATATACACGTATATAAAGCTCTAAATATACAAACATATATAGCTCTGAATATACCAAATATACATATTAAAAAACCTATTCAGACACAAAATTAGAACAGCAATTTGTACAATATGTACTAGACAATATACTGTATCATCATTATGATAATAAAATAATAATATAAAAGTGTGCAAAATATTGCGTGATTATAATTATGTGGTTATAAGGTGAAGTTAAACAAAATTTATGCAAAAGCGCAAATGCATTTTCTTGACAACACAGTGATTAATTGTGCATTTCACACACAGCGCTGTGAAGTCATTTGTTGTGGGAAAACGCCCGCATGTGTGCATGTATGTATGTTTTATTGCACAATGAGGTGTGTCTGTGGGCCAGATTTTCACACGCTGTGTGGTCCTGCCTCAAGAGGTGAGGAGAAGAAGAACCTCACCCTTAGTCAACAGAACCGGAGAGTGTGTTCTCTGGAATCTCGGTGGAGTCCTGACTTACTTTTCCCAGTGAATGACACAACATAGAGAAAGAGAGAGAGAGAGAAACTGGAGATGTATTCGTCCAATGACAGGAGAGATATTCCCAGGAAGGCGGGTTTCACCAATAGGATGAGTCAGCAAATGTGAGCAAGGATGCAGTCACTTTGTCAATAGGCAGATGATTTAACAAAGAAAACAGAGAAAACGTTGTGATGTCCAAAGATGAGAGGACTGTGAGAAGAAGGGGAAGACCCAAGCAGTGGGAAATTCTGCATCACGATTCCTCCTTTTTTGTTAAAACAATTTAGGTCAGGCGTGCCCTTCCCCTGCTCCCCTCCTGGCCTGAGGGTCTCCCCAGCACACATGTTCTGCGGCCAGCTTACAGCGATTAGCCAGGCCTTCCTCTCTGACAGGTGCACCGTCACGCTTTCACAAACCGGGTGAAGCCCCCTGCTACACCGCAACACACACAGGACCCACTCGGTGCATCTTTGTGCCAAGATTATCTCTCTATGATGACAAACCGACAGCTGATAGAAAGGCAGTCAATCAAAGTGATCGATGATAATTAAACAGATGTGACTAGATATTCCTGTCAGTTTCAATCCGGTTGAACTCTTTGTATATTGGTAATGATACCAAAACCTTATATGTCCTCCACAATTTATCGTCTTTGGGTTAACCACAGCCAGTGGCATTTCCTCATAGGAATCACACACAGCCAATATAAATTATGAACTCAAAAGTTAAAACAGTCAAATAAAACAGATATTAGACAGACCACATAATATGTCTTGAGTTCGGCAAAATTGAAGGAGCTTGCATCGAGAGCTTTTTCTCCAATTTAAATGGCCTCTAATTACTTTCAGTCTCAGGGAATCAACTTTGGTTTTTACAGTTGTAAGCACTTAAAGGAAAATTATATTCTTGGCACCTGAATTCCACTGTGGCACAGCTCTGCTTCCCATATCCACACCAGTCTGATCGAAAAAACACCGACAGCAGCACCGTGGCAGCCTCAGTGTTTGGCAGGCACCACAATGCAGCAAATGCAGAGAAGCAATAAGAATCATTAAAAGAAGCAGAAAAAAAACTCCAGACATTGCCGTCTGTCTGCTTTTCTATTGCATTCTAGATGTGCAGGATAATGTAACACTGCTTAGTAGGGAGGTGAACGTAAAGGAGGATTTTTAAGAAATTACGCTGAGTAAAAGAGTCACTGCAAGCGATTATGCTAACAAAGACTGAAGAGATTTCTGAGGCTGTTTTGGATCATTTTACTCTACCATATATGTTTGTGTTGTGTTCTATTACAGCTTTCCTTTGTGTATCTGCATTAA
The DNA here is from genome assembly GCF_902148855.1 of Sphaeramia orbicularis. Taxonomy (NCBI): domain Eukaryota; kingdom Metazoa; phylum Chordata; class Actinopteri; order Kurtiformes; family Apogonidae; genus Sphaeramia; species Sphaeramia orbicularis. The sequence goes on along the minus strand of NC_043964.1, from coordinate 28,580,848 downwards.
CACAATATTAAACTGATAGTGCTAATATACAGACCAGTGCCTTAACTGCCCGACTACAATCAGTTAAATACTTTCTAACTTCCAAAGCCTAAAATATAATTTTTGGGGCTTGATTTGACGTGTGTGTAGATGCAAATATTCACTTTTGCATGTTATTTTGCATCAAAACTTCCCAGTTTGCTGTGGAAAATGAACTGTATATGCACGGTGATGGACAGAGAGAGAGAGAGAGACAGAGGTAACTTTGAATAGCCAATAAGTTCAGTTCAGCTCAGTGCATTTCTCAATGCAAAGTGGCCCACTTGGAATGATACCTATCGCTACACATGTTACTGTAGCTGCTGAAAAATAGGGAAATGAGTGGTGCAGATATGACAGTTTGTTGGCACTGGCTCAAATGCTTATACTTCCCTGTTCTACCGGAGTTCAGTTTAGTTGTTTGCATGTTTTTTTCCCTCACATGGCCCTTAAGTGTAAAAAAAATGAACAAGAGTTAGATCGCTGTTTCCATGAATATGATAGGAACTGCGTTGAACAGGAATACATGACATTTTCTGCTTTGTCTCTCTCTGTCTTAGACACACATGCAAATGCAGAAAAAAATCTGTTTTGTTTGTGCTGTTGTCTAAACACAAAATCCTTGTGGACACACCCCCCCCCCCAAACTCAGTCCTAACCCCCAACCCCCCAGCTGTGTCCCGGGGAGGTGAAACTCAAACCAGAGCGCAGAGAGCTCTCTCAACTCCTCAACCTCTCAACACATCCTCAGCACTACCCTTTGAAAATAAACCACGCCGGCAAGCCCCTGTCTCAAACTCTCGCCTCATATGTGAGCACACATGCCCCACACTCCATGGGAGCTCTTTGGAGACTTCCCCGCCGCTGTTCCAGGAAGCAGATGTGAGAATGGCGGCTGATCAGGCATGACGCTTCACTAGGCAATATAAAGACCATTACTCTCACAGTGAAGATCTGGAGGAGAGGTGAGAGGGTCTGTAACGGCCAGGATTCGCTCAGATGACTCAGCGCTAAGCCAAAGGATCGGATCAGTGCCACATCACGAGCATATGGCTTCATTTTGTCACAAACACGAGTTGGACGCGCGGCTTAGACAAATTTATCATGACAAATGAATTGATGTAAATGACTGTAACTGATAGTGATTTGAGAGTAATAGGCCACAAGAAAAAAGGAAAACCGCTTAAACAATAACTTCCACACGCCCACGAGGTGAACACAGAGTTGATGAATATTTAGTGATTTGATATAGACCAGTGACACGTTCTCGCAGCTTCCCACACTCTAAACATGTGGAGAGATGGAGCTCCAGATGGCTGGAAGTCTACATGTTAGAGATCCACCTTCTAATCATGATCTCTCTCGCACTTGCACAAAAAAGTACTGTGAGCAGCGAGTGAGGAACCCAGAATGACCCGGAATGTATTGTTTGTACTATATCAGATGAACCACGGTGACAGATAAGAAAATGAATAATAACCCCAGAGCGTTTGCATGTAGAGTGGGAGCCGTGTCTTCGCCCTTAACGGTGCAGGGGCGGCAGGTCTGTCTGAGAGATGCCCTCGGGGAGCGTGTGACAGCGCTGTGATGGAGCTGATATCATGTCACTGAACTCAACGTCTGAACACGAGCAGGGCCACTGACCCATGAAAAGAACTGCATCCATTCAGAAATGATGGAAGAAATGACAATACATGAATGCTGGAAGTTCTTTTGTCATTTAAGAGACCGATGGAGGAAAAACTGTGCAGTGAAAATGAAAATGCTGTACTCTATTACATGTGCTATGAACAAATCTGTACTGAGGATTTTTTTTTTTAATTGATTCAGTTTCATGGAACAATGTGGTATGTATGTAGTTTTCACTTATTTTTTGTATAACAGGAATTTCATATAAGTTTTTATAAGGAGTACATATAAACCACTTGAGTTTCATCATGTATATTATGAAAACCTTGACTAATAAATAATTTGTTCAGCCCCTCATGCATGACATGCACATATAAACCATGTACAGTATGAGCATTTTAATTGTTTTATCATATCGATAATTACAAATAAGTTTATTATTAAATTAGTAAATAATACTTTAAGTTAGTTGTGTGTCATTGTTATCCCATGACCTCAACCTTGGCTGAAATAATAAAAATAAAATCAAAACTGACCAACCAAGGATGCGAATGCAGCACATATGTGTAGAGATCAGTTTGCATGAAACATGTGCAGAATGGAAACAATTTTTAACAGAGTGAAAACAGAATTATAAAATAAACAGAGCTATATGTATCTACTCTTAAACTAACAAACAGCAATACCATCATAGTGTTTGCAGTGCGTGCTAATTTGTGACACTTGTCCCCTGAGGGGCTTTTACGGTATAAAAATAGTAAAGTGCTGCTACTGCTGTCATAATGATGAGTATGGTGTGAGTCATGTATTGTTGTGCCATAATGTGTTGTGACTGTTTTCATATAATTATAACCGTTATATAAGTTTGTGGTGTCACTGGGCAAGGACTCCATGATTACCTGTAATTCAAGATGTTTAAGGGATAAAGACGTCCTGCATCTACTTTTGATTTGACTTTTGTCACTTTCCCATCTAAATTCTACCCTCCTACAGTGTTAAAAGTGGTGCCAGGCACAACAAACCCGCCCCTCACACGTATTCTTATCTTATTTTGGCTCGATCCAGCTGATGTCATCATGTCTATGCATGTGGTGATGTCAGCATATCAATTGCCTCTCTCTCTCTCTCTCTCTCTCTCTCTATATATATATATATATATATATATATATGCTGGGTTTGAGGTAAATTGAAACAAAATTGATGTTTTATAGACTAAATTTCACCCCTTATAAGCAAATGGGAGAATAAAAAATTTTAAAAATTCATACAAACTTTGAACTTTGACCTATTTTCCCCAAAATGTAATCACATCTAATCTGGGTCACCGGCAATGTATAAACCCAATCTGGTATGAATTCAAGCAAAAGTTTTGCTGCTAGAGGGTTAACAAACAAACAAAGAAACAAACCGAACCAAAAACAATACCCCTTGCCTCCCCTTTGGGGGGCGGAGTAATAACTCAGATGTGCAGTAATCAATAGCACTTGTCATGTTCCATAGTTTTTATAATTTGCTGCATAGCGGAGAGTTTCTGCTGATGATGGGGTGTAACGTATATGAAAAATTCATATTAGAAATCAAAACTTGCAAACCGGTTCATTCGGTTTATCACCCTCCTCTATATACCCCAAGAGGTAAAACAAATTTAAAAAAGCCATGACGTGTACAAACATCGGCCTTCATAGTGTTGCAATAAAAAGACTCACACGCACAACTTCCCTTCATAAACACATGCACAGAGACACGCATAGGAGACCTACATGGAAGCAAGCTAGAAATGAGCATCACAAATATCAGCGGAATTATAATAGCATGTTCCTGTTTAAACAATGACAGGGGTTGCTTACGAACAAGTGGAAACATACATATGACCTCAGTGTTGATTAGCCGTCAACTAGTGCTCACATGAGAGGAATGGCTGCAAGTATCTGAAGGCAGGAATACTAAGTGTGTGGGACAGTGGGCTCTTCAGGGTGCAGTCCTGCGGGGCATAAAGCGTATGAAATGACATTCTAGCATATTGAGGGCAGACGTATTTGCAGGACAGAAGGACTTATTATCACTGTGGTTGAATTATTGTACATTTGCAGGGGTTACGGGTATACTGAAATGTGGGGGAGGGAGCAATGTGCGTCAAAACTTTCATTAAACATACATAGACTTCTCTAAACTCAACATATTTATAAGGCTAAATAAAAGCTCTCAAAGACGACAGCTCTCCATATTGTCCAACTCCTTCGCATCCTATTAGCATATTGCTTTTATGATTATCAAAAAGCTTGTTATGAAACATGACGGCAGAGAGAAAACATATGCAGAGTTAATACAAAATTCATCCATATTTTGGTTGAGTTTGCATAAAAAAGCAGCTTGTCTGAAGCTGGAGCTAATAAGAGTGTAGATGGAGACGATAAAGCAAAAGAAACATCATTTTTCATTTTTCAACTTCAATACTTCATTGTGCCGAGAGGCCTTTACATTCTTGCATAAAAGTACAATAATAAAGTAAATCTGTATTGGTGAATTTTCTGACGCCAAGGTCCAGCATTGTGTCCCCTGCAGAAAAGATGACGTGACACTGATCTTTTATCCTCTCCATCTCCTACCACCTCTTTGAGCCGCACAAATCCGGATGAGGCTCATCTTACCACCGTCCCCATTGCCATGCAAAAATCCAACATTTTGGCAGCACTCTGATCTGTTAACATGTTGACCTAGCAAAGCTGACAGATCTTCCTCCACTTTCTTCAACACTTTGACTGGCCTTGTTATTACTGCTGTTAAGAAACCTCCTACCAGGAAGTCACAGAGTAACAACTTAGAATCAGCAGAAGGCCTTAGTGAGGCAGCACTTTGGTGGTGTTTGTGTGTCGATTAAATAATTGCGCTTATTTTCTAACTTTCTGCCAACAGTCTCCTACCAATGAAGGGATCCAGTGATGCACACTTGTTTGAGTGGGCAGTATTTCCACTGAGCCAGTCCTTTGACATGTGCATATTGCTGCATTGCTGTTTTGTGGGTGTTAACTGTGTTTGTATTTTGACATGGTATAATGTTTGTTTGTGTGTTTTGCGATGGGGTAGGGTGCTCTGAGGATGTGTGTGCATGTGTGTGTGTAGGTGGGGGAGGGAGGCACAGCTCTGCAGCCTGATATTCTGGGAACGGCAGGGTGGCGTTGTTGACCCACCTGCTCCCTTCTCTCTTCAGCTGGATCTGTCGGATTTCAGCAGCTGCATCCCCTCACAAGCACCTCTTTGTAATCTTCCCAAGGCGCACAAATACAACTGCAACCAGGAGAGGAGAGAGGAAGGAGGAGGGAAGATGGACAGTGGAGACAGAAAGGGAAAAAGGGCGGTAACTGTTTTGCTGGTGTACCGATGTCACTATCAGAGCATACTGTGTCTTTAAGTAAAATTACATACAGTTGCGGAAAAAATTATTAGACCGTCAAAAGTCATCAAAACGATGGTTATGCAATCAAGTGCTAACTTCTGTGTGTATCATGTGACTAAACAGACACAAAAGAAAACATGGAATGCCTAAAAGCACTGTTTTTGGCAGTACAATGCCATAGCTACTGATGTAAATACTTAAGTGATTTTGATTATTATCAAGAAAATCATGAAAAATGTCTAGATATCATGTCTGAAATTAAACTCTTATGAGCTATTTCATTGTTATCATTATATTTGTCCAAACAAATGTACCTTTAGTTGTACCAGGCATTAAAATGAACAAGAAACTGAAGAAAACAAGGGTGGTCTAATAATTTTTTCCATGACTGTACAGTAGTAGACGCTTACAAATAACACACACTGACTGACTTGACTATAGCATTTACACTTCCACCTGTGCACATTCATGTATGCAAAGGCAAACTGCATGGTTGACAAGTCAATATATTTAATAAGACAGTTAAAATGTATATGCAAAGCACATTTTGCAAATTTATGCCCTAAAAAAGAAAATGTGAAAGTGAAGCGTGGCCATTTGTTTTCCATTAGCAAAAATTTCCCCCTAGCACTCTCACCCGGAATGGATCTCACACCTCTGGATTATGCCTCGTCAAATACATATCACAGCACACTTCACACTACACAGCAAAAGCGAAGCCCTCTCTTCATTTCATGGCTACAAAATCTAAGACTTTAAGTCCTGCTCCTTAGAATTTGCATCCCCAAAAACAAATCCTGTTTCTCCACATCTTGCAGGCATCCATTGGTCCCTGTGGCTCAAACCCAGACTCACTGGTGGCAAAGGAAAGGAGACGTCATTAGGAGATTAACTACGGCACAACTTTACTGCCATCATAAAAAAAATGTACCTATAGGTTTGAGGCCATAAATGCACCTAAAATGGGACGGGTAGGTGGGGGGCCTGGGTCATTGGGTCTCATTATTGGGCCAATTCATCCACAACTGCATGGAGTCATAGCTGTATGTGGACGGCTCATGGGCTACTCAATAATATTCAATACTGCACCGATATGACGTGTGTATATAATCCATACATAAAATATGCAGTTTTAATAGAATTCGGCTTTAATTGTTGATCTATAAATGATAAATTGATGCTCAGAGCTTTAAATTGAAAACAGTAGTCACTCATGTAAACCAGCAATAGTTGCTTTTCCATTGGACATCTGTGCAAATCTTTACCAATATTTACTAAATGTTGAAAAAACAGAAGTGCGTAATGTCAGTTTTTCCATTAAATCACAAATGTGATGATTTGTTATTTATTATCACGAGATGACATGAGAAGTCATTTCATAAGCATGGCGATGAACGTAAATATGTGTTGATTTACAGATATGTTCATTATTATATATATTACCCCTCTATCTCGTACTAAATTAAAAATGATTGGGTTTCATACCGCAACATGTTTCTTCTTCTTCGCTTGTTGTTACATCCGTCAACATCCGTTTTTTTAAATTCACCTGACTCTAGTTGCGACAAAGGTCTTTTCATTGCAGTTTTGCATGATATACCATTTGCGCTACGCCCGAAAAACCACCTCTTGCCAGCGCAAAAACTTTAATTGAAAAATGAGACCTTTTAGACGAATTTGTTGTTTTTCCATTAGGTAAATTTTTAATGCGCAAGTTATTTTTGCTCAATTTGAGGGTCAGTGGAAACGCAACTAATGACATGTTCTTCATAAAACTGATAAGAGTGTTTCTTTTTGGTTTTTTTTTTGGTCTTTTTTTAGGGAGGCATCTTATTAATGAGGGAATGTAGGGCTTGGGAGATTTACATTCTCTGTTACAGAAGCCAAAGCTGCCCCAAGGGCTGCTATTAGCTGACACAGTAGGTAGACAGAGAGGGTAAAGGCACTTCTAATATTCCCTTAACTTAATGTTGCTAAAATACTGTAAGTAGAAAAGTCTCATTTAAATGTAATAAATGAAAAATATTGCAGCTTATATTAGACATAAACAACATAATGAGCTTTGACGTTGGAAGTAATTGCCCTAAAACAAAAATCCGACACTGGAGAACAGACACACACACCCACAAATGCAGAAAGGTAATCCAAGGTGAATGTGGTGAGTGGAATCAAATGTTGTTGATTTGACCGTCTACGGCAGATATGTAATTTCATCTCTGCACTGATAGTCCTCAAAGCTGAACAGAGCCACAAGTCAGTAAAGGTTAAACACTCTCACTTCACCAAAAGCAGTACTGTGATCCAGACTGATCTGAGTCTGTGTATGCAACTCTGATTTCTCCGTAATTCGTAAATTCCGTATAAACTGGTCAGGATTAGCATGACACTGCAGAAGGTGGGAGAGAGTACTACAAATCCAAAGCAAGCAACTTGTGGGGAAAGTTAAATTCCTTCGTGAATGGAAAGGTCTTGGACTTTGTGGGCCAATGAAAGACTCTTTATGTGCCCCATACTACACAAGTACTTCCGTGTACTCTATTGTCCCCAGTTAGAGCCCTGCACCTCTTTAAAGGGAACAGGAAGTGACCTCGGTGACCTTGGACTCTCCCACATCATGTGACCTGTAGCTGTGAACTACCAAGTAGTCAAGGCCAAATCTCCCAAACACAGCCTCATAAAGTCACCACAAATAAGCTCCTGTAGTTTGAATATACATCCATGTTCAGGGTTTTACATATAGACTAATTAATCAGCGCTTCAGGATGTTTTACAAACTGTCAATATTAGCAGAAGTTGGATCCAGTAATGGGAAATATTGGTCCTGTCAAGTGGAAATACTTACTATGTTGGAAAATAAAGACATTAAAGATACAAACTGATATGGCCTGGATTTTTAAGCTACTTTAAGGTTTTTTTTTTAATAAATAAATAAATTGTAATGTATTTATTCATTTTTTATTATTATTTATTTTCTTTCCCTTTCTCTTTTTTCTATTGTCTAATTTTTTTTTTATACTGCACTTATTCATGCTGTTTAAACATGGTTGTTATTATATGTTGTATATTTTTCATCCCGTCTTTTCATACATTTTTTCAGTGGTTGTTTGTATCTGTTCATCTTTGAGTAGGGTTATGTGTTGTGTCATGGGTGAATGTTGTTCAGAAAATCAAAAATCACCTTCCTGTATAGTGAACGCTTTATTCATGTTCTGTTATTAATACAAAGACCTTGAAAGAAAGAAAGCTACTTTAAGGTTCAGTTCCATATTTATTGATGAACTATTTTAGCGTGTATATCAGTATTGTGTATTAAAGCGTGTATATCAGTAACAAATATAATGGGTGATTTATTGACTATGATCTTCACCAGGGGAGTCAAACATAAAGCCCGTGGGCCAAAACCGGTTCACCAAAGGGTCTCATCCAGCCCATGGGACGAATTTGTGAAATGCAAAAATTACACTGAAAATATTAACAATCAAGGGTATCGATCCCATTTTTACTTCAAAGGTCACATACAGAACAAGTGGTGCCAGGCACAACAAACCCCACCCCTCGCATGTATAGAGGGTATGCACATATGTCAGTTCCCCCCTGGGCCACACCCCTCTAAGTCAGACTGAGTGGCAAGAACCGACCAGCTCAACATGATGGAGTACAGCAGTAAACACAGCGAGACTGGGAAAATGTGAAATATGAAATTAAATGACGGACAATTGGACTGGGTATGGATCCGTACGAGTTTCCAAAGAACAAGTGGTCCATGAACATTGACATGTGGACAGAAATTGTGTATTCGGACATCCAGGGTGGAGGGGATCATTGCTATTTTTACCTGAAACAAATATACATGGTTTCATCATCACTGACAACCAGGGTCCAAAACTAGGCCCCAGAACCAGCTGATCCAAAGTGCATTTACAGTAGACCGTGTACTGACCCCAGTGAATATATGCATGATCTACAGTACTGAGGAGATTTATGTCTAGTTAATGTCAACTACTTTATACAACACAGATACTACTGCCGTGGACCAGCAGTGTACGACTTATTCTTGTAAATTATAATATTTTTCCCACCTGTTTTTAAATTACAACATTATTCTTGTAATTATTATGGCTTTATTGTCAGAATATGACGACTTCAACCTCATAAACGCATGATATTTCTGTTAAATTATGAGGTTTTTTTTTTATAACTACGACTTCATATGGCATTGTGATTGTTTTTGTATTCGACTTTATTATCATAATTTATTAATTACGGGTTTTTTTACTGATATTTTATGACTTTATACTCGTTACTGACAAGTGTTTTTATTTTCTTATGTGGCCCTAATACTCCGTCCTAGCTTTATCTCCAGTACCCCCTTATATTTGAAAAACTGGGTTAGCCTCAGTTTAAGTTAGTTTATAAATCATGTAGGAGCACAAGGTTCATAATCACAATATGAAGACAAAACCATGAAAGATCTGCTCATGAAACCAAGAGCTTTACTAAGAAGTAATGTTAGCCATAACAATACATCCTTTAAGGTATGATTTTACCCAAAAATACAGCATAAATTAATGTTACCTGACACGAAACGGGATCCACAGGTCTAGGTTTGGTTGCCTGGATTTGTGGATCCATCTACTTCTCTTTTCTTTGGCTTTCGGTGTCTGTTAAAACGATAGCTCCGACAGCTTTACAAACCTGTTCATATAAACCAATCGCACAACAGGTCTTCCCCATTTTTTATTGAAAATAAACGTATAAAACGTAACCGCGGTGACTTCCGCTAGCGGTGATGTCACATGCATACCCTCTATTGTAGCTTATTTTGGCATCGATCGAGTTGATGTCATCATGGCTATGCGTGTGGCTGATGTCAGAATATCAGCTGCCTCTATATATGTGGCAAGTTTGAAGTAAATTGAAACAAAAGTTATGTTTTTCTAGACCATTGGAAATTTTGCCCATTATAAGTAATGGGAGAAAAATAAGATATAAAAAATCATAAAAAACTTGAACTTTGACCTACAAAATGTAATGACATCTATTCTGGGTCACTAGGAATGTATAAACTCAATTTGGTATGACTTCAACTAATAGTGTTGCTACTAGTGTGTTAACAAACAAGAAACAAACAAACCAAAAATTATACCCCTTCCTCCCCTTCGAGGGTCAGGGTAACAATTAGATCTCAAGTGGGTCAAACCAGTAAAATACTACCATAATAACTAATAACAATGACAACTCAAAATCTTTATTTTCGTGTAAAAAGTAAAATTACATGAAAATTTTTACATTTACAAACTATCCTTTTTCAAAAATGTGAATAACCCTGAACAAAAGGAAAACATGAAATGTCCTAAGAGAAGTACATGCAATTTTAAAATATTATGCCTGTTAATAAATGTTAATGTTTTGGGCCTATGTAAATCCACTGCAATCTATAAATGGTAATGTGCATGTGTAAATGATAACTGAGACATAATATTGTTAAAATTGCACTTATTTTTCCCAAATGAATTCCAGGTTGTTAATGATTATTTATGTATTCTTAAGTTTTTAAAGCATACTTTGATTTAAACATATTCATAACGTAGTTTTACTTTTTCCACTGTTATATTTTACTGGTACATTTCAGATCGCACAGGGCTGTGTATGTGGCCCCTGAAATAAATGAGTTTGATAGCTCTGATTTTTACCATTTAAATATCCAGTATTGATCAACCTGCAGATGTAAATGTTAGTTCTTTTTACATATAACACCTGGCAGGCTAATGTAAAAGACTTTCTTTCCCTGTTGCTTTGCATGTCTGCAGCAGTCACACCAACAGTTGGAAATAGTGAAGTGGTAACCAGGAAATACCCTTTACCTATAACCACTGGAAACTGTTAGCAAGTGCTTCCTTCTTTTCCTGCCTGAGGCAAGTGATGTCTTTGCAGCAGTTGGTTGAAATATTACACATGTTTAAAACAAAACGTCAAGGCGTGGACGCAATATCCAGTCATGTTAAATTAATGTTCTCAGGTGTTTTTCATTTATGACCACTGACTTTTGGCTGCTTTGGCTTCTTTTATCATGTAGAATATAAAACCCTATTATTAATGAGTACTGTAATAGTTCTTCACACATCAGTGAAGCGTGTTTCTAAATCAACTGCAACAAAAAACTGTTAGAAATGGAAGGAAGCTTCAAACCCAAGCCAGCGTTTCCATCATTCCTGTATTGCAATGTAATTACTTAACAGCGGTTTTACAATATCAGTATGAAGTGGAGGGATGCCAGCCCATTTCGTTTTAAAGACGGTCCTGCTAAGCTCCATGGTGATGACATCTCACACACCCTGATTCAATTTGAGCCTTTTTGACAACAGATCTAAGGCTCTGTACTGTTCTGTTGCTGACCGTGTCTGGTGCTAATCTCTGGATAATGTTGCAATGCTGTTTTCTCCTGTTAGTAACGTGCACCCTGATGAGTGTTTATGGGGGCATGAGGATATCTGCTGACTGAACCCAGTATGTATGACAGCCCAGTTGTTAGAATAAAATGCCACCAGTGTATATTTCTACATGTGGTGGATATGCAGAATCACAAAATAATCTGCTTCTTTGTTGCCCTCCAGGATTTTGACATCAGAAAGTGAAGTTAACATCCCAAAGTTTGGGCACTAAATGTGCTATGGTTAGAGTTGGAGGTGTGGTTTCATAAATGCTATTAAATACAAAGGGAGTAGTTATTTCATATTGCATCTTCATTGACCTTTCTGTATCCAGGTCCTGATTTCTTTCCCTAATCCTAACCAAATCTAAAAATGCTGTCCAACCACATGACTGTGAACTGAATTAGGTCTTTCTGCAGAAAACAAGAAAACTGTTTTGTTTCTCAATAGTTTACATCTCCATTTATGCTAACAACATTTTTTTTGTACTTAAAGGTGGTGGAGACTTTCATTGACCAATTTTTCATCAAATCTGTAAAACCTCAGTCATAGCCTAAGTATCACGAATTTGTAAGTCTTTCTGTGATTACTCACCTGAATCTCTTGCATTACGGTGAACAATTTCAAAGTGCCATCCACCGTAAACAAAACCCATGTGTTTACATTCAGACCGGGAGGTCACTCGGGCATCTTTGGAATTTTTTGCCGTGACGTGCATTGTGGGAAACGGAGGCTCATGCTGCGCGAACCTCCCAGCCACCTGCAGCGGCAGCGTGAGCCTCCATTTCCCACAATGCACGTTGCAACAAAAAATTTACAGTGGATGGCACTTCGAAATTGTTCACCGTAATGACTGTGCCTGAAGTCAGGAAAAAGACTGTCGGTGAGCGAGCCTTTTCTTTCCGTGCGCCAGCACTTTGGAACAGTCTTCCTCTGGACATAAAGCAGGCATGCTCTGTGGATGTTTTTAAAGCAAAGCTCAAGACCCACTTGTTTACTCTGTGTTATATGTCTTGATTTGCTTTTACTGTTAATGTTTTTAGTTTTTATGTTTTATTTTGATTGATTTTATATCTGTACAGCACTTTGATTGAAAGCGCTTCACAAATAATTATTATTATTATTATTAATGCATGAGATTCAGGTGAGTAATCACAGAAAGACTTACAGATTCGTGATATTTAGGCTATGACTGAGGTTTTACAGATTTGATGAAAAATTGGTCAATGAAAGTCTCCAGCACCTTTAAAATGTGATGAAGTATACATGTGACAAGTATTCAAGTCCAATTCCAAAAAAGTTGGGATGTTGTAAAATGTAAATACAGAATGCAAGATCTGCAAATTGCATTAACCTGCATTTTATTCTCAATAGAACAAAGAAAACATATTAAACATTAAAACTGAAAAAAACTCACTATTCTAAGAAAAAAAGCTAATGCTGAATTTGATGGCAGCTGGATGGTCCCTCTCTGACCACAGAACACTTTGCCTCAGTCCATTTTAAATGAACGTTGGCCAGGATATAAATGGATATTTCCTGGTCGTGTTCACAAACCAAATTGGCTTTAACCTGCAATTATAGATGGCACAGTGAACTATGTTTGCAGACAGTGACTTCTGAAAGTGTTCCTGAGCTCATGCAGTGATTTCTGTTACATAATCAGGCCTAATTTTAATGCAGTGCAGCCTGAGGGCCTGAAAATCATAGAAATTTAGTACCAATTTTCAGCCTTGTCTCCAGATTTTCAGAAATATTTGATTGAACTGGACACTGGAGATGATGAGACATTCAAAGTCTTTGCAATTTTTATGTTGAGGAACATTATTCTGTATTGAAGATGCAATATTTCACAGAATAATGCACCTCTGCCTGTCTTTACTTCTGAGAGTTTTTTTGCTTCTGTAAGATGCTCTTTTTATATTCAGTTAACCAAAGTAGTTGCAAAAGGTTTCTCCAGCTGTTCATTTTAGTGACACTTAACTTTCCAGCATTCTGTCGCCCTGGTCCACTTTTTAGAGAAGCAATTCTGCTGTAAATTTTAGAATTACCTTATTATTTTCCTGGTTTAAATATCTATTATATGATTTCTATTGTTCGTGAGATTTCCAGATCGTCACATTCTGTGTTGATTTACATTATACACAGCATCTCAAACATTTGGAGCTAGATTAGTTTTTCTGTGGCTTCAAACATAACTTGTCAAAGTAAAAAATAATCTATTACAGGTCAAATGTAATTTGCATAATATTACGCAATATAAACAAAGTAATGGAATGTTTTACAGCTATGCCATGGAAACATTTATGATCCAACACAGACGCACTAACCAGCTCTCAATTATGCAGTAAATTAACCCACATCAACCTATGGAAATAATTTCAGAGCTATAACAGCATGTAATGTATTAGAACATTCACCCAGATGATCAGAACCCCTCAATAAAGCTAGCAGCAGGTGTGCATGCATTTTTTTTTTTTTTTTTTTTTTTTTGAGTGTTTGCATTTCTGTTCGAGGTTACAGACAGGCTGGAGACAGACAGACTAACTGCAGCTCATAAACATCCAAAGTCTTGGCTGGTACACTAAAAGCTTAATTGGAGAATTTGATCCACCTCAACAATAATCATTTTAATAGCTTGTAAATTATCCTGTAATATATGAATTGTACACAAGAGATTTAGGTTTTTGTGCTATGCTTGCCTGTGGACACACTTGCTACACACCAACATTGTGCGCTGGCATCTTTGTGTATGCATGTGCAGATTTGCTCAATCTCTTGCTTATAAAAGGGACATAAAAACAAACAGCGCAAATGTGTTTTATTCTTGTTTTTAATTATGTGTAAATAAAAACAATCCACCACAGTTATCTTAGCGCTGGGAGGCAAAATCCCTGCAGCCAGACAAGTCCTCTAAATAGTCTTGCTATTGTGGATCAGCCTCCCATTTCCCGTAAAGTCAAGGGGTGGGCTCTCTGTCTTCTCGCCGCCCTTGAGCCCTGTCCTAAAAGTCTACATGTCCCGCACCATCTAATTCACAGGCAAATTAGGGAGATGATTTATGAGAATGAAGGATCAAAAAAGTAGACAATGTGGAAGACTGAGCACACCGCAAGTTTTATTCAGAACATATGCTGTGAAGATGAGAGGGAAGAAAGATGGAAAGAGGGGGGTGTAGATCAGAAAGTGTAAAAAAAAAAAAGAAAAAACCCACATACACCCCCGCTCCTCCTGGGACAACTCAGAGACAAGATACACCATGGGAAGTGTCGTCTCTGTTCAGCGTCTTAGCATTTACGCCGTCATGTCATACGAAAATAATGTGGGATTGACGTTACCATAGCTCATGTATGTTTGTAGATCTGTTGTCTGATAATCAGCCCTAAGCATCACTAAAGGAGCCACTGCAAAGAGACAAGTACAGCTATTATTATCTCAAAACGCATGTATATCCTGACAGGAATCAGTGCACGAGACACCTTCTGGCAGTCTGCAGATCAGCGATTTACAGATAAGCTTCGGGAAGTAAGGAAATACCTAAACAAAATTCCTACCGACCAGAACTGCTGTAATAAAACTACAGCTGCTTCTTAAAACTCCTTCTCCATGATCTCTAATTCATATGAACACGCCAAAGTATCACAAGCAAAACCGCTGCCTTGCAAAACAGTTATGTGTCAGGGAGAAAACACAGCAAATAATCTGGAAACACTTGAGCTCTTTTTATACTCCTGACATTAAAAACGAGTGTGGTCGAAGGCCAAACACACCCTGAGACGTTTTGGACTAATTGTTTCCTTCAGTTTCAAACACTCCCCCTTCAATCTCCAAACCCACCCCCCCACACACACACGCAATACATCCCCTCCTCTGCACCTCTCTGCATCTACTAATAGGTTTAAGTAAAACCTGCAATTGGTCCAGTAAACCCCTCATTATGGTGTTTTAATAGAATGAATTTAGGATAGTGCAGGGTGAAGGGTCAATGGAAGGTCCTAACACACAGCAGCTGTCGGGGGGAGGGGGTGGGGGGTGCGGGGGGTTGGACTGTGATTGGAACCAGTGGAGTCAAACATCCCCGGGTCCTCGACCTCACTAAGTAGACAACCTGGAAAATACATTTGGCCCCTGACCAAAATGGAAAACATCCCCTCTGCAGGTTCCAGAGGGAAAGGGATGAGTAAAGATGGAACAGAGAGGGAGGACTAAGAACATCCATCACTAAGTCCACTTTAATGTGTGTCTGAACCACGGTGGAAAATCCTCGGAATCCTTTAACCTGAAGATGTTACAATATCACCCTGCATCCAAGGATCCTCCGTTTGATTTGTGTGGAGCCACAGTTGGAAAACAGCAAAAGTTAATCAACAAACACATGTAATACTATTATGAAATGGAAAGAATTTACTTTTGATATGTATAAAACTGTGATGAAATGGACCGTTTATTTTGATGTTTAATACTATTATGAAACGGACAGAGTTTACTTTGATATGTGTAATACTGTGACAAAATGGACAGAGTTTATTTTGATGTGTATTACTGTTATGAAATGGACAGTTTATTTTGATGTGTAATACTGTTATTAAATGGACAGAATTTATTTTGATGTGTAATACTGTTATGAGATGGACAGAGTTTATTTTGATGTGTAATACTGTTACTAAATGGACAAAGTTTATTTTGATGTGTAATACTGTTATGAGATGGACAGAGTTTATTTTTGATGTGCAATACTGTTATGAAATGGACAGTTTATTTTGATGTGTAATACTGTTATTAAATGGACAGAGTTTATTTTTGATGTGTAATACTGTCATGAATGGACAGAGTTTATTTTGATGTGTAATACTGTTATTAAATGGACAGAGTTATTTTGATGTGTAATACTGTTATAAAATGGATAGAGTTTATTTTGATATGTTTATTACTGTTATGAAATGGACAGAGTTTATTTCTATTTGTGTATTACTGCTATGAAATGGACAGAGTTTATTTCTATTTGTGTATTACTGTCATGAAATGGACAGAGTTTATTTTGATATGTTTATTACTGTTACAAAATGGAGAGAGTTTATTTCCATTTGTGTATTACTGCTATGAAATGGACAGAGTTTATTTTGAAATGTATAGCATTTTTGTGTTTTGTGCAGGCTTTGTCAGACTTTACTTTGATAAGATTTGTTAAGTTACTTTGGGGAGGTGATATGTGAATTTATGGTCAGTAAAAAGATAGGGTAAGGGGGCGGGAGTATTTAAGCTGAACTTCATCCTGCTCTTTTTCGAATGTGTTTTCTTTTTTCTTTTGATTTTTTGTGTTGTATTGGTTTTAAATGTTGATATTCGAAATAAACAATGAATCAAATCAAAACAATATTTATAAGACCACATGAATAATCTCCAGGGGTCCATAACTCATTTTTATTTTGAGATGATTTATTTTCAATTTGACTAAAAGTTTGACTGAAGTTCCTGTTAGAATTAAGTTCGTTGACACTAGTTCTTTACGACAGATAAAACAGATATTGTTCTGCATTTATTAGCTGCAACTGTGTTTTAGTTGTAAATGTTTTGGTTATATTTAAAAGAGATTAACGCCAAAAAAATCCCAGCATGAATCAATTTATTGTCATTTTGAATTAGTGAAAGCTTGACGCTCCTTATTGTGGGTTTGATTTTGGACCACAGACCAGAAGTTGAGGGATTGGAACCACGTAGAAGGACCCTATGCACACTAAAATGTTTTGTTTTAACATGAATATTGACTTCTACACCTACCATCCACAGTACTTGGAACAGGTCAGTGTTGTGGTGTTGACAGACGAAATCGGGAGCTTTAGAAAAGACGGAGCAGAAGCTTTCACGTAACCCTACCGTACATGTGACTACCAGCTGCTCATTCAACATGGACACTATATTAAAGGTGATTCTGTTCTTGTTCTCCCTGTTAGTAGCAGTTTTTTTTTTTTATCATGCTACCGCTAATCATATTCACATCAAGTGAACTCAATTTACAAGAATTCCTGTGACCACTGATGTTATCAGCCCTCCTGGTCATGTGAAATGCAGGCATGTTGAAAGTTCAGATGAAGTTTTTCACAATGCTACAGTGGACAGAGATCATTTTCAAGTTTCTAAATGAAAACTTGTTAGTAACAATGAAGCTCAGGGTTGTTAAGATCATTTTCTTTGAGGGGCCACATAAAGCAAAATTTGATCTCAAGTGGACCAGACCAGTAAAATAAAAACATAATAGCCTATAATTAATGACAACTTCAAATTTTTCTTTGTTTTAGTGCAAAAAATAGCATTAAACTATGAAATATTTACATTTACAAAGTATCGAAACAAAAAGGATGAGAATAATCTGAAAAAACTGAAATTCTTAAGAAAATAAGTGCAAATTTAATAATATTCTGCCTCAACTTATCATTTATACATGTGTTACTACGGACCATTGTTATTGTTATTGACATTTCAGGTTGTTCATATCACATTATTGTTAAAAGATAGTTTATTAATGTAAATATTTTTCAGAATTTAACAGTCATTATTTATAGGCATAATGTAATATTGTTTTTTTTCACATTAAGCCATGAAAAAAATTTGGAGACATTATTTACATTATTATGCTGTTATTCTACTGTAGATCATATTGGGCTGAATATGGCCCCTGAACTACAGTGAGTCCAACAGTCTTAACTGTAAAGGGGTCATATTTTGTTCAACCCACTTTTATTAGTCTTTGGTACATTTATTTGTGTATTTGGACCCTAACAGTTCAACAAGTTTGAATTTGAACCTTTTAGGTGCTGCAAAGCTATCTTTATATTAATTTTAGCAAAAATCGAGTGGATTTCTACAACCTGTTTCAATTCCTTCTTAATTTGTCACGTTTTATAACTAGTTACGACATTTGCACATATAAGGTCAAGACTTCCGAAGAACATTTCTCTGAGTACACTATAATTGTCAGCAGCAGCGGCTGAAGTCCAAACTGAAAATATGTACAAACTTCGAGCCGATTACCTAAAATGTTCAGTTGTTAGTTGTATTAACGAACACAAGTGGCTGAACGGGACAGAGCGCACAGTCAACAACCTGGAGGGGGTGGGGCATTTGCATTTAAAGAACCAACGCTCAAAACGACTCATTACTCAAAAATGAGCTTGAAGATAGACCTGTGGAGTTGAATTAATGAAGAATTCAGACCCAAGCATAGCATTTACAGTTTATGTAGACCACAGGGGAATGCTTTTAAAATGCATAATTCCATTTAAAAAAGCAAAATATCACTCCTTTAATATCTTCAGTGTAATTTTTGCACTTTGCAAGTTCATCCCACGGGCCAGATTGGAACCTTCGGTGGGTTGGTTTTGGCCTGCGGGCCTCATGTTTGACACCCCTAATGCAGCCTATCTGATGTTTCACTGCTGAAGAAGAAAAACGTGCTTCTAAAAACATTGCATTGTCGTCTTAGCTTAGTGCCTATAACATCTGTACACACTGACTGGAACTTCCATGTTCATGTGTGTCATTTTTCCATTAAGTATTTACTCTGGGGAGTCAGAATCAGTTTAGAGAGACGGGCATGTTTCAATTAAAATATGTCTGGAGTCGTTATATTGATCACATATTATAAGAGACAATTAATACAGTACATTCCTCTACTGATATTTTGTCTATTCCCTAAACAGCTGAATATACTGTAGTGACTGTCGTTATTGTGAAATGTTTATTCTACAGCTGTTATGTTTACTTATATTCTAACATATATCCAGACCTTCCAGTTGCATTCGCTGCAACTGTAAATTTTGCACTAATTACCTTCTTTCAGAATGAGTGAAACCAAAGATAGAAGTGGTCTGGTTGATGTGGTGCAGGGGTGAAATATGGCTTGTTAGCAGCCCAGGAGCTTGTTCCACATGTGGTTAGTCCGTGGTTTGGATAGTCTGGGTGAGAGGGAGGGCATGCCAGTCTCCACAGTTTGCCAAGTTTACACTGACTCAGTGTGCAATCAGTAAGATTATTTAACAGAATGAAGGCCTGCTGTTTGGGTTAGGGTTAGGGTGCTGTGGTGACTGAAGAGACACAAGTTTCCACAGTTATTTCTCATGTGGAGTATTTTCACAAAACATCCATTGGGATTTTGTAAAGTTATATATTGTTGCTACAATTTTTGGGCTGAAGTACATCATACAGTCGCGGAAAAAATTATAAGACCATCAAAAGTCATCGAAAACAATGGTTGTGCAGTCAAGTACTAACTCCTGTGTGCATCATGTGACTAAAACAGAAAAGAAAACATGGAATGCCTGAAAGCACTGTTTTTGGCAGTACAATGCCATAGCTATTGATGTAAGAACTGAAGTGATTTTGGTTATTATTAATAAAACATGGAAAATAGCTAGATATCAGCTGTTAAATTAAACTCTTATGAGCTATTTTTGTTGTTATCATTGTATCTGTCCAAACAAATGTACCTTTAGTTGTACCAGGCATTAAAATGAACCAGAAATTGAAGAAAACAAGGGGTGGTCTAATAATTTTTTCCACAACTATACATTAGACCAGGGGTGTCAAACTTATTTTAGTTCAGGGGCCACTTTCAGCCAAATTTGATCTCCAGTGGGCCGGACCAGTAAAATAATAACAGGGAAAAAAAGTAAAATTATATCATGATCAGGTTTATATGTACAAAGTTCTGTAAAAAACTGAATAACATGAACAACTTGAATTGTCTTGAGAAAAAAAATGTGCAATTTTAACAATATTCTGCCTAGGTTTATCAGTTTATCATTTACACATGTGCGTTACAAGTGCACAAAACATGTAGTAACAGGCAGAATATTGGTAAAATTGCATTTACTTTTCTTAAGACATTTCCGTTTGTTCATATTTGTTCAGGTTATTTCCACTTTTTGTAAAAGTATAGTTTGGTAATGTAAACATTTTCACGTAATTTTACTTTTTTACACCAAAAAAAAACAAAGAGAGAATTTGGGGTTGTCATTATTTGTAATATTTTACTGGTTCTGACCCACTTGAAATCTAATTGGACTGTATGTGTCTGTATGTGGAACCTGAATTAAAATGATTTTGACACCACTATTAGTTTTTCTTCATTTTTGTTCAGTTTGTGTCTTATTTTGTTCATGTTGATTTATTATTAATTCTTGTTGTTTTTGTTATTTATTAGTTTAGCTGTTTTTGCTCATTTTGTTGTTTATTTTATTTTATTACTTTATTTTATGTAAATGTTTGGCTTATTTTTTTCCGCATTATTATTTTGTAGTTTAATTAATATCTTCAGGATAATTTTTGCATTTCACACATTTCATCCTGCGGGCCAGATTGAACCCTTTGGCGGGCTGGATTTGGCCCCCGGGCCGCATGTTTGACACCTGTGCATTAGACGCTAACAAAATAACACACACCGACTGACTTGACTGATTTACACTTCCACCTGTGCACATTCATATATGCAAAAGCAAACTGCATGGTTTGACATGTCAATATTATTTAAATAAAACTTGTACCAGGCATTAAAATGAACAAGAAACTGAAGAAAACAAGCGGTGGTCTAATAATTTTTTCCACGACTGTATATTCAACATGCACTTAGTGTTTTGCTGGGGGAAAACTGCAGATAGGAACTCAAACAGAGCAGTGTTTTTGCGAACTTGGTGATCTACATGAACTCCTCATCAGGTTCACATCAATCTACCGTGCCTAAAACAGTTCGATGCTGTTGCAGTTTATACCAATTTAACAGTTAAACGTCCTCCTTCAAATAACTTGGCTACAGTGTAGAAATATGCCTAAGTGTATTAAAACACAGAAGCGGAGACCAAAGAAAGCAAGATTCCTGTGGGTGACTATGTAATTTAATTTTGAATGCACATTAGGAGCCAGAGAGTATAATTTACATGTGGGGTAGAAGTGACTAAGGCCCAGGAGAGATGGGCTAACATGCTCAGCTAAGGCCCAGGACAAAAATCTGAAAAGCTTTACCCTGGTCTTTCCTTTGAGATGCATCTTGCAAAAATAGGAAAATTAAAACCTTCCTTCATTCTTTGGGACACTTAAGGTTCATGCGTGGTTACCTCTCCTCTGTTGTTCCTTCCTTTTCTAATCAAGAGCCCAGAGCCCACAAACTCTGGCCAGAGTTCTCCCCACAATACAGGGAGGCATGAAGGGGTGGGTGGGGGGGCTGGAGTCTGTTTAACTCTGTCTCCTTCTCTCTGTCTCTTCCCCTCTGCCAAGAAGCCGAGGCTGTCTCACGGCTTAGCAGGGTCTGACAGCTGCTGTCACTCATGTGGCGCTCATGCTGAGTTTTCTTCATATCACCTGAGATGAGCTAATGTGTGAGGATGTGATGGAAGCAGATAATGACATGTTGTCCCTCTTCTAATTTTATATTAACCCATAAACACCCAAGCATAGTAGTGAGCAAAATCATCTACTGATTTAACTGTTTAATACCCGTTGATCCACTACTTCCATCAATGCATGTGAATAATTGGATTAAAATACAGTTATTCATCTTTTCTTGGTCATCAGATATGATCCATTTTAACGTTCAGAGGCGCCGTAGTGAACGTGGAAACACCGTCATCTTCTACTACACTGATTCACCAGTAAAACCCATGGAGTTGGATCAATGACAGTGGATGGAGACACTCGTTTTATTTTCATTGAATGAAATATTTTGATGAAAATGTTAGTTTTTATTCAGTTTTCTTTGTTTCTGATATAATACTCCTCAACTTTAATCTGAGGTTTTATGAACATTTACACGATTAGTAAATTAAATAGTGGAAAAGACCAGATTTGTACAAGAAAAATGCAAAATATATATGATTATTTTATAATAAATGGTGACAAATCACTTAAGAAATGTAAAATATAGAGAAAAAAAACATTTGAGAACTACCACAAAAGTAGCATTATGTCTTTATGGGTCCATATTAGAGAGGGTATGAGTGCTGGAATAACTTCTGGATTCTGACATGTATGACTGAGACTTTATAGTGTTACAGGATTTAGTTCACACCATATTATTTACAATGAATAGTATACATACTTTGATTAATACAAGGTTCACTTCCCCCACAAATATTCCATAAATGAAAGTTTTTATGGTCAAAATGGCAACATATAATAAAATAATAAAACAAATAGGTTCTGCAAACAACTTTGACACTACTTCTTTTCTAATATAATATTATGTATATAACTTACTGTGTTCTAACTTTATATCCCTTAGTATGAAGGGTATGCACAGTGAACAGTGGTCCCCAACATCCTGCACAGCTAACAATATTAAATTATAACCTGCCTATCAAAATATTACTTCAGCTGTGGTACAGGTGCTACTATGACTTTATTTTGCTTAACCTGTGCTCAACTTTCAGCATATGCCTAACTATAATCTCATTCTACTCTATAACATTTGCAATATCTGGTAAATGTTTACAGTCTCATATTATCTTATTTTTCACACTATTTATCCGGCGATATTTATTTGCACTACTTCAATTCTATTTTTTTTTTACAATATTCTTAGTTTGCAATAGTTTTTATTTTTTAATGTAAATAACTGTGATTTGTTGTTTGTCTTGTAAATTCATGCACTGAACCTGTGAGCTCTACCTAAATTTCCTTGTACTTGGTGCAATGACAATAAAGAGATTCTGATTCTATCTTTGCAAGTATCCTATTGGTCAGTCATTGTGTGAATATACAGGTCTGGTTGTTTCTGTGTAGACTTTTTTTTTTTTTTTCATAAATAGAGCCGGTTATGTATTTCCTAAAAACCCTTATTGAAGGCCACTAGGCCGAAATGTGTAATGAAATAAAGCTCCAGGATACGACAAGTTCCTGACCTGCTGCAGCTTTCAGCATATCCCAGTATTAAGTTCCTCAACATGATTAATGGATTTCTATGACATTTAGTTGACACAACTTGAGCCAGTAAAAGTAGATTCAGAGGCTCAGTGGTGACTGATGTCAGGGAGTTTCCATTCTTGCCTTATTTTATCCATTTCAATTATTCCAACACTTCAGGAATTAATTGAAGTGTCAGTGGAAGTACTCACACATTATAAACTACTCAGTGACTACCTTATACAGTGTGGCTCAAAAAAATCGGATTTTTTAATTTTTTTTTTTACCTCCTCACATGAAATAATTGTGAAAATGCGACTGACTCTTGATAGATAGAAGTGTAACTGGCACTTAATTTTTGCACAAGGTCAAAGGTGATGTGTATAAAAAGAGGAATGTGCCTGAAAACAGAATTATTCCAACTTTATAGGCAACAGTGTAGTTTATTTTAACAAAGATAATATCAGCCTTTTCATGGCTACAGGAATAGCTGAAAGTGTCACGTGAAAATAAAATTTAATATTACAGTCATGGAAAAAATTATTAGACCACCCTCGTTTTCTTCAATTTCTTGTTCATTTTAATGCCTGGTACAACTAAAGGTACATTTGTTTGGACACATATAATGATAACAACAAAAATAGCTCATAAGAGTTTAATTTCAGAGCTGATATCTAGCCATTTTCCATGGTTTTCTTGATAATAACCACAATCATTTAAGTTCTTACATCAATAGCTATGGCATTGTACTGACAAAAACAGTGATTTTAGGCATTCCGTGTTTTCTTTTCTGTCTGTTTTAGTCACATGACACACACAGGAGTTAGTACCATTGTTTTTGATGACTTTTGAAGGTCTAATTTTTTTTTTCGCGACTTTATTTGCATTTCAGAAGGTGGTTACTACAAATTTACTTCAGTCAGCAGCATTTGGTAATTTCACTCTAAATAAAATGTAAGAATTCTATGCTGTGTTGAAGTCCAGCTATTCCATATTTTACTCATTTTTACTTTATTATACTGACCCACACACAGTAAATAGTTTTCCCATGTGTAGAAGGGGATGAGGATGACGCAGGGTCATTTATGTTTGACAACTCACCGCTGTCCTGCCTGTCTGTACACACACACACACACACACACACACACACACACACACACACACACACACTCTCTCTCTCTCTCTCTCTCTCTCTCTCTCTCTCTCTCTCTCTCTCTCTCTCTCTCATAGACACACACCCACATGCACTGAACTTGACCCAACCGAACGTTTTGACAGCAGCTGCTAGAAAGAAAAACGGCTTGGGACTAAGACTTTCAATTTATCATCTCTAACAGAAGGTAACATTTACAGGAAAAATTATAATGAGTCACATGAAAACGCGAGTCCACATTTTGTCACACCTGCTTATTTTGTGTTACAACATAAAACAGACATGACCAATGTATAGACATCAAATTAAATATGTGTTTAATCATATTCATACTCAGTCTAGTGCTAACAAAATAAAGACAATGTTCATGCTTCTTACCTTCATGTGAAAGCCAATACCTTTCCTTCAGTAAATTCTGTATGCACAAGCCACAGTTGCTATTATTTCCACATATTCTAGAAGCTCTTCTCTAAACTCAGCCACCTGCAGTGTGGATCGAGCAAAGCAAACTGCCGTCCAGCACAAACATACCTTGTCTTTTCATAGGGAGGCCAGTGATAAAAATCATCCCACAGCCACAATACATGAACACAAAGAAACCTTTAACAAAGGCAGTGATTTAATCTACCTCTTATCTCCTCTGCTCTTTCTATCTTCAGTGCAATAAAAAGCCTGCTTCTATGGTAGTGAGAAATGACTTATGGAGCACAAACAGTTTGAGGGGACAAATTAGGTTCCTCTTCTAAACTTGGTGCATTTACCACAGGTGTAATTAAGTTCATTCTGTCATATGAAGTTGGAGAAATGTATTAACAAAGCAAACATCGTTCCTGTAAATGCAGTATATGCGGTAAAGTTAGAGATATCATAATATATGTACATTCAGACTCAGTTCTTCACAGAAACTCATGGACAGCAGGAATGATGAAAAATGCATGAAGCGTAATATCAAATGCTGAATTTTCCTAATGATTCTTTTAAACAGTCACTTCAAAACAAAAGAAAGGGTGTTGTCCTCATTGTTAACAATACTAATAACTGAAAGGGAGGATTTTCCTGCCGGTATGACAATGACAAGGACTCAGTGCTGATATGAAACCCTTATTGCTGTACCTGCAGCCCTGTTTGGAGACATTCGACGCTATGTACTGTAATAAACAGGATGCAAAAAGAATAAATTTTTAATGGACATCAGTTGTCTTTTTGACATGGTCAATGTTTGCGTCAATCAGCTTAATTTGGATAATGTAAGATTTTACACTAATGTTAAATCTGAAATGTTTTCCATAAATACTGAAATATATATTTTTCCCCCTAATACAGATATTCTTTTTCCTATTTCTCCAACAGCATATATAAGCTAAAATATACAGTCATTAATAATGCAGCAAAGATGTAAATGCATTGTATTTAAATACATTTTTTTAGTCTTTACTTATTTTACAGACTGAAGTTGCTGCATTTTATGTAAGCATCTACTGACATTAAAAAATATTAGTCCTTTCTTGTTTCTTTTTGTTTCTTTTTTATGTATGTAGAAAATGTCAAATTGTGTTAAAGATGTTTGCCTGTTTGTCGCACAACGTGTAGATCTTAAGGCTAATAAAAACAGATCTGTGTCACCGGTGTAAAAAAAAAAAAAAAAAAAAAAGTCATTATAATAATGAAGCCAAAGCTGAACCAATGAGGCGAAAGTGGTGATTTGCTCCAGCCAATCCCAGGCTGAAGGTGGAGTGACGATTTTAAAACTTCAACTCAAGTTGCTGTAACGTGTAGCTCCTCGGCTCACACTGAGGACCACAACTTCCACGACCGCACCTCCCATGACAGCATAGGAAAACAAAACTCACAAAGACAAACAAACAGGAAAGCTGAAGGAAAACAACGGAGGCTTCTGACTGAAACTGAAATTCTAAAGGAATTTACTGTGGCGCGCCGTGCGTAAAAGGCGCACCGGACACTTCCCAGTGCGCTCGAATCACGCGGTGTTGTTTAATTTTCTGATTTTTAATCGAACACTGAAGCTTTTTATCGGAATTCACTTCCCAGGGACTGAAAAAAACAATGTTAAAAATGACAGAGGAGCATGACAAGTGTGTCAGCGACCAACCGTGCAGCCCTTCGGGTTCAAACAGCTCCATGTCCCAGGACGACTCCGACTCCGATGCTCCGTCCTCACCTACGGGTTCTGACGGACAGGGGTCTCTGCTCACCAGTTTAGGCAAGAAACTGGACGTTGATGATGACGAACGGTTCCCAGCTTGCATACGGGACGCTGTCTCTCAAGTCCTCAAAGGATACGACTGGTCTTTGGTGCCCATGCCCGTGAGGGGAAACGGATCACTGAAGAGCAAGCCTCACGTCAAGAGACCCATGAATGCGTTCATGGTCTGGGCGCAAGCGGCCCGCAGAAAACTGGCGGATCAGTATCCACACCTGCACAACGCCGAACTGAGCAAGACCCTCGGAAAACTGTGGCGGTAAGGCGTTATTTTATTGAGCATAAAAAGAAATGCAGGGAAATAGTATTTACAATAATTAATCTTTTAAAATGTAGGCTGTGATGTTATGGATGCAGCCGTTCCTCCACATAATTACTGTATAAGAAAAGAATCAGCTTTGTTTATAATAAAATAATTCACCTAATTTTATTTTTAAGTTCTCTGCATGATGTTTAAATGATAAAATAAAAAAAAAAGCAGAATTTTAATTTGCTTAATTTACTTTCTTCACACACCTGGACAGTAATTTAAAATACTAATTTTGTCAACCTAATTTAATTATTTTCGTTCAAATTAAATGCACATTTTAACGTTTTATTGTTGTTACTTTTTTCAATAGTTTACTCTCAGAGAGTGAAAAAAGGCCATTTGTAGATGAAGCAGAGAGGCTGCGGGTTCAGCACAAAAAGGACCATCCAGATTACAAGTACCAGCCTCGGCGACGGAAGAATGTGAAACCAGGTCAGAGTGACTCAGACTCAGGAGCAGAGCTGGCCCATCATATGTACAAAGCTGAACCAGGGATGGGAGGACTGGCTGGGATGACTGATGGACATCACCACCCTGAGCATGCAGGTATGGGAAGAACTGTGAGGGAATGCAGATGTAGTTTTAGGATAAATATGTCAGTAGTTGAAGGCTGCTTTGAGTTGTTGTTTATAGTTTGGTGTGCTGAAAATTCTAATTTTATTTCTATTATATTTTTTTCAGGGCAGCCCCACGGCCCCCCTACACCACCCACTACTCCCAAAACAGATCTGCACCACGGGGTGAAGCAGGATCTAAAACACGAAGGCCGTCGTCTTGTTGACAGCACCAGGCAAAACATTGACTTCAGCAACGTCGACATCTCTGAGCTCAGCACTGATGTCATCAGCAACATGGAGACCTTCGATGTGCACGAGTTTGACCAGTACCTCCCGCTCAACGGCCACGCCTCACTCCCCTCCGCCCTGCCCTCAGACCACAGCCACGGCCAGGCTCCAGCAGCCGGTGGCTCTTACGCTTCCTCGTACAGCCACGCAGGTGCCAACGGATCAGCATGGAGTCGCAAGAGCACCATGTCCTCCACCTCTCCCTCCACCAGTGAGGTGGCCCAGCACCGGCTCCACATAAAAACAGAGCAACTGAGCCCGAGCCACTATAGCGAGCACTCCCACGGGTCACCGTCGCACTCTGATTACAGCTCCTACAGTAGCCAGGCCTGTGTCACCTCGGCCACGTCGGCTGCTTCGGCCGCGGCCTCGTTCTCCAGCTCCCAGTGTGACTATACTGACCTCCAGAGCTCCAACTATTACAACCCTTACTCCGGCTACCCCTCCAGTCTCTACCAGTACCCTTACTTCCACTCCTCCAGGAGGCCCTACAGCAGTCCGATCCTTAACAGTCTGTCAATGGCTCCTGCCCACAGCCCCACCGCCTCGAGCTGGGACCAGCCGGTCTACACCACACTGTCTCGGCCTTAAGGGGAAACAAACAATAGAGACTCCGCAACAGAGACTTGTTCAGATTGATGCACTACTAATGAAGGAAGTAAGGAGCAGGTAGAGAAGTGTGTAGACGGTGGTAGGCTACCTGTGATCATATGAACATGAAACAAGCAAAAGAAAAAGTGCCTGCTGATTTTATACAAAGTTATATCATTGCGTTGAAAACACACTTGTACATACTTTTTACACAAAGAGAAATTGTGTTGTTGGTGAGCCAAACTCCTCCATGAGGACATATCGCCTACGCCTACATCCTGTACATCCCTCTCCTTTCCAGTTTAAGATTGCACGTGTGTGCACACTTGAGGTAAAGCAAAGGCCTGTCACTGCGTTGTGTAGGAGAAACAGTTTGGCCCATTTCTGTGTTGAAGCAAATGGGTTTGACGATACATTGGAGAATGTACCGCGGACCAGTTATGTGAATTTACAGTTACATTTCCATGAATGGCCAGTGCTATACCACCACACATTTGGCCATTTACATCAGAGGACCAGTCTTAACTGAATCTTACAGTGTCATTTTGGCATAAAAGTCTTATTATATGTATTTATGTTCATGCATTATTGATTTTTTTTTTTGTTTTTTTTTGTTCTAAGTAGATAAACACATGTAATGTGGGTTTGGTTATTTACAATGCTGTTTTGGCTTTTATAAAAAAAAAAAAAAAAACAAGGTAAATGACATGAAGGGCAGTACAAGTACAGTGCAGTTGATATCATTCCGTTAAAGACCAATTTCCTGAATCATCTCCATTCCATATTGCAAGAAAACAGAGCAGGACCAATAGACTTGCACAGGACAAAACAGGTGTCTGACAGCTATGCTTGGCAAATTGCGATTAGTCATGATCTAGGGTTAAAGGAAATGGGGTAAAATAACACCGCACACTCTGAGTGACATGTCAGCTGGACCTCCTGTATATGTGGTTGGACGCAACATGAAAATGTGTATGCACATGTGTGTGTGTGCGCGGCAGACAAAGTCATATGTACGTGCGATCATTTCCTTGTACAAGAGATGCGTATCCCATGACATAATACACACCAAATAATACTTAAGACAAGTTCCTCACTGAAAATGATCCATTTTACAAGGTGTATTTAGGCTTGAGGGAGGAAATGAAACAAATAAAGTGTGTGTGTGAGATTTCGTCTGTAATCTCATCAACCATCAAGTGCCAACTCACTGTTGCAGTCTTGCACAAAATGTATTTGTGCCTTCTAATGCTTATTGTCAGTATTTCAATGTAAAATTGAATAATTAACAAACTTCAGGCAGCACACAATCAGTAATACACACCAGAACCAACAGTTAACTTACTTTTTTGATTATATACTTAATTTGATATCATTCCTTACAGCCTTGGCTTCTAATGTTCTGTGAGAGTGTCATGCTCAAAGTTTTGTTCACAGAATTGTGTTTTGTATATTACTATGGTGTATAATTTTGAGAGGCTGTGAAAATTATTGCTGTTCTATTAACTAGAGTTTCATTCACACATGCACAGCTAACCCATTTGCTGGCCATTTTTAAAAAATAAAGGATACTTTTTCTTGATATTTGTTGTGGTCTTTTTTATGTGCATATCAACTTTCTACATATTTGTTCTTTTACATATTTGGAAGCACATGTGAAATAAATAAAATAGAATTAATGAAACTAAAGTGAGCATGTTCATGAGCCTGCTTTTGTGCTAGATACCAGCTGTTCGTATTAACCTTCTTGTCTAACATCTGTCCTGTGAACTACAGCTGTGAAAAGAGAACAGTCAGACCTTCAGGGAATTATTTGCATCTTTTATTTTCCTCCACAGTTTTCTACTAGTGACGGTAATTACATCTAAGTTTAACTGGAAGTTGCTGAAAGCAGGTGAATGTGTAAGGATGTCAACTAGTGCTGCCAAATACAAATACTCCCTTTGGTACGTTCAGGGCATTTGGCCTTTTCTAGACTCTTGAACGGTTTTCAAATATATATGACATGTGTTGGGTCTACCAAAAGACAGTTCACGATTTCCGTACACCGCTGACAGGAGAGGAATGGGTCCTGTGGTCCAGTGGGTAGAATGCTCAAGTTGGCCCTGGCATGCATGCCAAGCAGCCGTCCCTAACCAGCCCGGGGAGAAGCCAAGTGCCAGGGCCGCGCTGCTGAATTTTAATGATTCATTATGCTGTGGAGGGGCCCCATTGTGTCCCTTTATCCGGAGAGCTAGAAAGGAATTAATTGGACAGAAAATGGGAGGGCAAGGGGAACTGACAAGCCATTAAGAGGGTCCTGAATGGACGATTAGATGCACACGGGGGAGGATTTTTCCCCACTCTCTGTCTCATATCACAGCCCTCCACAAACAAAAAACAACAAGAACAACAACCACAATGACCACCAGACCAAACTGTAGAAATCATATCAGCGCACATAATCTGTAGATAATAAAAGAAGATAATACCACAGCAGATGGGGTGTGGGTGGCTCAAGAACGACTTGTTGTTTTTCTTCCCTCAAAGTCTTTTTTTCACCATGTTTGCCAAATACTTTCAGGAGGAACTCTTGAGAAAGAACAGGAGTGAATAAAAGTGAGGCAAAAAGGCTCTTCAGGGTGCTTGGGTCCTGTTTCCTTGGAACTTGTCCACAGTTTCTGATTGGGCCTCTTGAAAGCCCTACTGTAAATAGCTAAAAAAAAAAAAAAAAAAAATGAACTGGAATGGAATGGAAGGACTTCAGTGTGGGTTGTATCAGCACATTACTGAATGAATGAATGAATGAATGAACAAATGTGAATGATGAATGAATGAAGAGCATTTTACACAGCAGTTACAACTCTGTATTAAAATCACATGTACCAAAAATGACGTACAGTGAAAATTCTGAAGCTGGTGCGTGTTTGCACTTTGACAGTATACACCACTAAATACTGTAGCTGTTTACACATATTATGCTTCCTACCACACACTCAAACACATTCAAAGTCTGGAAATTAAATATAATATACAGTGATTTTAACACTGACGTAGTGAGGCAGGCCTACATTCCAGCTGTCACAGTTATTGTTGATGGAGGAAGGCCGTTTTTGGCGGAAGAGGGAAGCGCGGTCTTAGACCCAGAGGACTGGAGGGGAAACAAGATGAACCCAGTGAAACTGGTGCTTCACCACCTGACCACATCCCATTGTTAGGAGCAGGATAACTTGCCTGGTAATAGTCTCATCCTGTCTAATGAGCCTGGCTGACTCAGGGCATGTTTCGGGGAAAAAGAGGGAGCTGGGAACTGTGAAAACTCTGAGAATGTGCGGCTGATTTGCAAGGGAAATGAAGTGGACATAAAGCATGGTTAGTGCCTGCCACTGAATCTGCCCGGTCTAATTCCACTTCATATTCAGAGTATCTCTCTTTCTGAATCTTCTTCCTCTTGATCAAGGTCTTATCATCTATAGCTGTTTTGAATTAAAGAATTTTCACTTGCTGACAGAAAACAGAGTCAGATAATAGCTAAAAGTGGCTAAAAGCAAAAAAAAAAAAAAAAAAGTTTTGTTTCTATACGGTAATAAGAACCAAAACAAAATTTATTTGGTTTTATTTCATAGATTCTTTCAAAAGAAGATGACCTTCTACCTCCTCTTGGATCTGATCAAGGTCTCATCATCAATAGTTGTTTTGAGTTAAATGATTTTCACTTGTTGACAGAAAACAGAGTTGGATAATAGCTTAAGTGTTGTTTTGTGTTTTCTATTTAGTAATATAAAATAAAGAAATATAATTTACGTTTTACGTTCTTTAAAGCTGACCTTCCTCTTACTTGGCGCTGATCAAGGTTTATAGCTGTTTTGAATCATGATCCCTCCCCTCCTTTTTTTGTATTTTTTATTTATCCTTTATTTTGCCAAGATGCTCCCTTTGAGATATAATCTCTTCTTCTACAGAGTCCTGGTCAAAATGGAGGCAACAACTGTTTCACCTAAAAAACAGTACAGATAGAAAACTTGTTGACAAAAAAAGAGGCAGAACAAAGTTAGATAGCAGCTTATGTTAGGGGTTTTATTTTGTTTTTTATTTAGCGATATGAAATATAGCAGGATAATTTGCTTTTATTTCTTAAGTAAAAAAAAAAAAGGCTGAAGCTCTTGTTTTCTATACCACTTTCAAACTATTTCCAAAGCAAACACATTCAACCAAGTTTTACTCCACCCAAGTAAATGACTTCCTGAGGCTTGTTTTGCCTTGTCTTCGCGTTCTTCTCATTAAATAAAGAAGCCCATTTTATTATTGGTGTCTCCTGTGTTTGCTGACATGACCTGGCCAAGTAAAATAGGGTGGCTGACAGAACCAGCACTGACTTGCCCAAATCCACAGTGATGTGCCCACACAGAGAAGAAGAGAGGGAGCCACAGTGCCAAAACTACCACTGAAAATGACACTGAACTAACGCTGGTCCTCTGAGGTCACATTTATCAGTCACTTCCTGTTACAACCTAAGATTTAACCAGTTTAGCCACTTATCCTGAAAGTAAAATACAACACAGGAGGAAAAAAAAAACAAATTTTCTTCTGGGTCTGGAGGTACAAATCCAAACCATAATGGTTTTGGTTTGAATGTCTATAAATCTGCGCTTTGTTTGCACTTTGTGGAATGAAATAACTCTAGGTAAAATCAAGCAGGATTAATAAATAAATCCATGTAAAAACAATGTCATCAGAAAAGTTAAAAACTGTTGCTTCAGTCACGCATGAAAAATAACATTAATTTTCAAGACAATCTGTCTATTGGAGTAAGTTATTATGTGTATTTTTTTTTTTTTTCTGGGTCTACAATTGCATTTAATTTTCTGTCTCTGTTTCAACCTGCTTGCAGTGCCAGATGGGGAGGGATTATTGCACCACAGAAAGTCAGACAGTGTCAGGTTACTTTTACTCAAGTTCTGATAAATGAAACTTTCTGCTTCTTGTTGTAAAATTCACATTTAGTGAAACACACATTAATACCCACAAAAGTGGAGAAATAAAGTCTGTATTTTTTTTCAAACATTATTTTAGCAAAAACTGTTGTTAAACAATACAGTAAAATATTGGTGATAAAGATATCAGTATATTAAACATGAAGTGCAATAAAGAGTTAGCACAGGTGGAGTGTTCATACATTAAAAAAAGGGAGAAAATACATAAAAAAAAACAGTAACAATTTGACATCTGGTCATGTTCTGTTCTCTGAACAGTTGTCCACAGTCTTTCACTTTCTTTTTTCATTTGTTCTCTCCTTTTCACTTTTTCTTGGCACATCTCTATTGCGAATGGGGTGGCAGCATAGCTGCTCATCTTCTTTCCACAGCTTTAAGACTTGTTGATTAGTAACTACGGCTGTGTTTTTATTGTCACAGCTTTCTGCTTTTGTTGAACTGTGGCAAAGCTCCATCATCATGTACTTTCTCCATCTTTACTTGAAGTTATCTCATCTTAACCATTTTCCCTTCACACTTCCTGTATCCCTCCTCATCACAGAGTCAGTTTACTGTATTGTGCATTAGTCTCACTATAAATGCAAAAGAGTATTTCAATCTTGGGAATTTTTCATGTAAGGAGTAAACCATTTAAAAGTTTAATTATACACTTATATTTGCATGCAGTGAGAATATATCCATAATTGACATGTTTCTGCACTTTAGGGGAACACAGAAGTGGACTTAAGGGCTGTTGAGACCCACACTCGTTTCATCCAAAATGTAATGTCAACAAGAGAATGTCTTTTCTGGCCGATGCAATTAAGGACGATGAATTAGCATATTGCTGCCCTTCCCACACACACTCACATTGTTACCCTGCCTCACAGCCCCCAGCACCCACACAAGTTGCACCGAAGAGACAGAGGAGAGAGAAAGAGAGCCACCAGCATGTGGGATCCTGTAAGACCCTGGAATGTGGAGTGTGGGAGGAACATTTGCCACAAATTTTTCATGCTACTGATGCACAGAGGTAGCAGAGGTAGACACAAAGCGAGACCAAGAGAAGAGAATGAGAGGAGGAAAAGAAGGCACCAAAGTACGATAAAGAGTGAGAAAAGAAAAAGGATGAGGAACACATGGACAGAAGGCTGGAAGGATTCAGGTAGAGAGAAAGAGGAAATTTGTGTCTCCAATATTTCTCTTGTTGTTTGAGAGCTGCTTGGCAGAAATTGTGGTACGGACAGCAGGACAAGAGTTTTAAATGTAGCTCAGTGTTGGCAGAGCCGTGTGTGAGTGCACTCTGTGGGAGCACCAAATCTTGTCGCCCAGCGCAACATGGCGATTCAGACAAAACAGCAGAGTCCATCAAAACCCATTTACCCTGATTGTGAATATATATCCCACAAGCTTGCGGTTGGATTTTCTATACTTACTAACTCAATTCTCACAAGCCCATATAGTGCCATCAGGAATGTATTTTAAAACCATGTCTGTAATGCCACACACTCTCTGGTTTCGAGGCTATACTGAAACGGACAGTACACCACAACATATTAGGTGACCAATGCAATATTTGTTTAATACACATATGATCAGCAACACATGTCCATCCTCTCACACTTGATATCTTTTGTGGTATGACAAAAAGCAGGGTAGAGGGGGAGAGGAGGAAAAAAAATAGGGAAGAGTTTGTTCTCCCATGTGGTTTTGGCCCGTTCAGAAGGGGCTTGGAGTCACGCCAGTCAATCCCTGGTACGGCCTTTGATATGGATGGAGTTCATTATGTAACTGAATCTATTGTCAGAGAATAAAACAATATGGGGCCAGCAGGAGAGGTGTGTTGTGTGTGTGCGCTTGTGAGAATCCAAAATGCAAATGGCTGAAGGGGCATTTACACAATCTTCTCCCACCTCATTACAGTCCTGACACTGTGAAACGCTCCTGCTCTCCCCTTGGCTTTGAAATGAGCTACACATTGTATTAACAGCACTGATCTCCAAACAGGTTTCTCACTTTGTAATTGTAGTGAAATGTGTGAGAGCATTTAAAAACATTTTTTTTTAAAGAATTCATTCACTCAATTTGGTTTTTTTCCCTCTCTCTCTTTTGCTTTTTCCAGACATAGTGAACTTGCTTACCTTCTCCCTGCTGTTTCCTCTTATAAGCCACAAAACTATTAACATTTTAGACTCAACACCAAGTCCAAGAACCAGTTGTATTCAGTCAACAGACAAACTTTGCAGAAGTGCAACAAACACAAACAAAGGTAAGACAACCATAGCACAGGCTTTCATCCTTTGCAAAGCTCTCTTCGGCGAGTGCTACACCCCCGTTTTTTCCGGGACTGTGGCCTCGGCGAGCTTGGAAGGCTGGGACCGAGCACGGATCGTTAGAGGAAGCCTAAGCCTTTTAGTGGTCTGTCGAGTTAATTACAGCTGAACTATGGTGGGAGCAGCAAACCTCAGCATAGTTGCAGAAGTCACCCACAGTGCAATGCTCTGGCGCCTTCAACCCGTCACTGGGCCCTTGACCGTCACTTGCTCTCGGAGACAAGGAGACAAGAGGCGACATAAAGGTCCTGAACTGTGGATTTAAAGCTGTGGAACTGAAACTGCCGAGGTGTGAGTACTAATGTTCAAGTGCCTGTACTTTACATGAGTATTTATTTCATCATGACCTATACTTTCAGTTGAAATTTTAACAGATATGTATAGTTTTGTCTCAAAACGGCATTTTATTATTTTTATTTTGCATAATTCCCATCAAGACAGATTTCCAAATGAGAAAAATGAATGAATGAGACAACAGCACAGTCCTTAAGTGCATCCATTGCTGCATAACCAAAAACTACTTTAAAAAAACGCAGCAAGGTGAAGCAGAAAAGAAACAGATTGGATTATGAAGCAAAGACATTTTGTTAATACTGAAATGTAATTTGCAAATTGGAGTGAAATTAATGTTGATTATTCTTAATATGTCAGGGTTTTAATTTTAATTTTTAGTTAAAATGATTAATGGTTTTCATTTCACATTAAAATGATTTGAAGTGACTTACAGCTACAACTAATTGTTACTTTTAAACTAAGAGCACAATTCAGGGACTGTAGTTTTTCACTTTTACTAGAGTAAAGAAGACAATTCAATTCTTCTTGCACTAGTCTTTATTTTAGGACAACTATCTGTACTGCTACATAAATAAAGAATGTAATGATGTTGCGAGACAGGCGGCATTATGATGCAATGATTATGGATTTTGTCTTACCTTTGCTTTTACAGTCACAGAAGAAATAATTAGACCATCAAAAGTTATCAGAAACAATTGTTATGCAATCAAGTACTAACTCCTGTGTGTATCGTGTGACTAAAACAGACAGAAAAGAAAACATGGAATGCCTAAAAGCACTGTTTTTGGCAGTACAATGCCATAGCTATTGATGTAAGAACTGAAGTGATTTTGGTTATTATGAAGAAAACCATGGAAAATGGCTAGATATCAGCTCTGAAATTAAACTCTTATGAGATATTTTTGCTGTTATCATTATATTTGTCCAAACAAATATACCTTCAGTTGTACCAGGCATTAAAATGAACAAGATATTGAAGAAAACAAGGGTGGTCTAATATTTTTTTCTGTGACTGTATATGAATGAAACTTCTGCTATTTTGTTACACTGAAATGATTCTGACCAGAAACAAAGGGCTCAGGGCTTAACAGGCCCTATAAAGTCTCCCTGTTGAAATATGCGGTGAAATATATAGAGGTAATGACTGCTGAGATGTTGGTGATATGTATCACATTCAATAAGAGATGCAGTCCACTAAGCCCCTTAACACTAAACTAAATATTGTTTGACTAACTCTAACACTGACTACAAATTTTCAGATTAATTAATTAATTTATTAATTGTATCATGCAGGTGTTGAAATGGTCACACAATCCAAAAAGCATCTCTTTCCACAGACCACCATTCATATTTCTTTCCATATTATATCTCAGCGGGTGCTGTTATTACACCCAATGGGATACTGTTTGAGTGTAACATGTCTGTTCAGACTTGGTGATGAAATGGATGGCTCACTATAGGTTACTGGTCAAAGGTGAGTTTTGTCAACCTTGACCACAAATAGAAAGCAACAGACAATTGGAGCAAGAAATGAGTAAGACTGGAGTCTGTGGTTTCCATCCTGTCTTTCCCTGCGTCCCTGCTCCTTAAGGTAATGTTTAGGTTGGTCCCGCTCCATCGTCTTTTCCCACGTCAAAAATCAACATGACAACGGTCAGTGCTCAGCGACAATTATATTCATGATATTTCAACAGAAACAACAATGATGTTTGACAGCACTATGTTGACTTTTCAAGAAGGCCAGGCATAATCATTATGCTAGCACTCAACAGGGACACCAATAGCCAAAACCCCTAGAAAATAAGCTGTTTGGTTTGGGTTCAAAATCAACATAAACCCTGGAGATCAAATATCTGCCGCTTTGGTGTCATTAAACAACTTACTGGTTATGTATTCTTAAAAAAAACTTAGGAAAAAAGACTCAACAAAGCAATTTCCGTCTTTTTTCTCCTATTGTATTAGATACACTTCATGATCAGTTTTGTTTTTCAAGTTCAATTCCCTCAGGACCAGAGATAAAAGTATCCCACACAAGTCTTTCCTCAGTTCTTCAGCCAAGAGTCAAAAGATGGGACTTGTTTTTTCCCCTAGAGCTCCATTGTCCCCAGTCGTCCAACAACCCAAACAGTGAAGTGCAGGGACCCAATGAGCTGTGTCACTCACCAGTAAAAGAAAGAACTGAAAACAACCATTCGTCTAAATGACAGAGCCATGATGTCACATGGTCATGAAGTAATGGCAGTGTCGGATTTTAAAGGTCTCAGACAAACACATGAGGGAGAAGGATGGAGTGAAGACTGAGCCGAGGACTGCCAAGCTGCAGGAAGGGTGATGTAGTGGACTAGCGCTTGTTCCAGCTAGTCAGACTATTTACTCTAGCAGCTAATGAGCGTGAACTTTGACCCCTTGGCTAGGCAGGGGGGCCTGAAGTTAGACTCACTGGTACTGCTTAAGTATTTTTTATGATTTTATGAAGACACCGAGAGCCGAGGGAAAATTATTTCAGCTGGAATTATTGCCTTGCAGTTGTGTGACTCCACCAACCAATGAAGTCGCAGTTCACATCCATATCTATCCTGTTTCATATATGTGGTGACTTTTAATGAAACTTAGTGGGAAGGAAGGTCGTGGGCCAAAGACAAACCCCTCAAATTTTGGAGCAGACCCATAAAAAACATGGGGTTTTGATAGAAAAAGTAGGGAAAGATTGTGGGGCATTAGTATGAAATTAAGCCATTGCAATCTCATCTGGATGATCTTAGGCTGATGTTAATTTGTTACATGATCTACTTTTCAAAAAAATAAATAAGAGCGCTCTAAAATTTGCATAGCTCAGTTTATGGTATTTTACAGGGAATGTTGCACTTAGCATTGCATTAATGTATGGGTTTGCAGCATTACCATTGCTAGCACAAGTTGCTAAGCTAGTGAGTTCATTTCAGTTCATTTATGATACTGTAGCATCTACTTGCTCTAAAGCAGTGGTTCCAAACCTTTTTTGGCTCATGACCCTATTTTAACATCACAAATTTCTGGCGACCCCAGAATGGAGACATTTTTTTGCTAAAATTAATTTGTTTTTGATCATGTAATAGTTTGCTATCCTATGTTGCAAATAAACCTTAATTTTAGACATTTAGTCTATATAATATATATTATTATGGACGGAGGCAGAAAAGCCAGGTGTAGATTACTGCACAAAGTGAGAATTTTATTTTCCTTGGTCAGGATATGTACAGTCAGTCCATCTTGGATTTACAAGGCTGACAATTAATACTGAACAAACAAGAACTCAAACTATGAATTATGAAAGAGCTGCAGCATCTGAAACTGACCACGATGAACATTTGAACGATAAACAGTACCACAGTGCTTCAGCTTCAGAGTTTGTCAGGTCTTTTATGTATTGTGATTGTCTCTCACATCTCACCATATATTTTTTTATGAGTAAGTTTTTCTTAATTTTTATCATTCATTCATTCATTTTCTGAACCCGCTTTATCCTCACTAGGGTCACGGGGATCGCTTGGAGCCTATCCCAGCTACATAGGGGCGAAGGCGGGGTACACCCTGGACAAGTCGCCAGTTCATCGCAGGGCTGACATATAGAGACAAACAATCACTCTCACATTCACACCTATGGGTAATTTAGATTAACCAGTTAACCTATTAGTGCATGTCTTTGGATGGTGGGAGGAAGCCGGAGTACCCGGAGAGAACCCACGCAGACACGGGGAGAACATGCAAACTCCACACAGAAAGGTCCCACCCCCCTGTCGACTGGTGTTGGAATCGAACCCAGGACTTTCTTGCTGTGAGGCACGAGTGCTAACCACTGCACCACCGTGTCGCCTAATTTTTATCAATTACTAGAAATTTCAGGTGACCCCATTTGAATTCCAGGCGACCCCACATGGGTTCCCAACCCCAAGGTTGAAAAACACTGCACTAAAATGTTCAGTTTCACTCCATATTAACTTGCAAAGTTTGTGTAATGTGTTGTTGTGCAGCTGAAGCACAGAAAATTACCAGAATTTACATCAGCTGTAAGTCTGGCTTATGGACTCTGAAGTTTAGCGACTGATGTTAGTGGTGTGAAACATTTTTATTCATTATAAAAGTCTAGCAGATAAATTAGGCTGCCACAGTTAATGGAAACACTACTGCTGTATGAACATCAAAATGTGGACTTGTGTTCACTTCATCTAGATATTGTCAATAATAACTGTAATACTTTCAGTCCGAAATGATGCAAAAAAATCTAAATTTCTGGTCAGATAACACCACTCCAAAGCCACCACAGAGCCTAAGCCTCCAGAAACCACAGGAAACTAGAGGAAAAGTACTTGCAGTTTCTTTGTAACACCCCCACGTTTTAAAAGAGGTGAGAAAATTGTGGATCAAGATGCTCTTTCAAAAGGTCATCATACATTCTTTTGGCTGGATTGTTCAGCCCTATATGATATCATGAGTTATGACCAAAAACATTATTTTTTTTAGGAGGCCTTCACGTTTGACCTCCTACCACAAAAACTGCATCAGCTCATCCTACTGCCATAGTTGATTCAGGGGCAGAAGCATCAAAACTGAACAAGATACAGGAGAGAATATACTGATAGGAAATTGATTTCATACACTGTCCTCATGTGATTTAGCTGCGTTATGAAAGCATTTTCTTACATTAAATCACAGCTGCCAAAGACCTTGTAGGTATGCATTAGGAATTCACACACACACATACACACTTCCATGAACTCACAGCTATGGAGACAGTTAGGTCTGTACTTCCTGGCAGCTTTGATATGGAATAGAATGGTGATCTGCATTTTAGGAGGGTGACTTCTTCAACAAAATTGTGCACTGCTTTGTGGTGTGTTCGTGTGTACTGGAGGTTAAGAATTCATAGATGAAGACCCTGGAATGCAGACTATGTTTTAAAAATTGCATTAGCACACACATTACCTGCAATACCATGATAAGTATCTGATTAAAGTCACAGTGCTGCAATTTTAGTTTCACTAATTGCTTCAGAGCAGCCACAAATCAGTGAATTTACATTATTTTTCAACTAGTATAAGTAAATGACTAATTAAATCCAAATTGTAGCTTCTACTGCCTTCATGATGCATGCTAACTTGATTTTGCTGCTTTGTGGCCATTCAAGAATATTCTTCATTTCTCATTTTCCTGTCAGTCTTAACACTTAACTCTTTCTCAGTTTTGTTTTCTTTCTCTCCAATTATAGGTTGCATATGCATGTAATGTGTCTGTGCAGGAGTGTGTGCATATGGCTGCCTGTGCACATGTAAATGTGGCTGCTCTCCCAGGATGGGACTAATCCTGGGGTGGCAGGAGTGGAGGGGGATTCAGCACATGTGCAAATCTTTCAACTGCGGTTTGCGATGTTTAGTCTTGCTTTGTCAGCACTTCTTGAACTCAGTCCAGAAAAGCTTTCAATCGCCCATAATTCTAGACTCCCTCTGCATCCTGAAGCCCAGTCACCCTCTGTGCCCAGAGGACTTCCCCATCATAAGATGAAAAAAATAACAAAATGAATTTAACGAAATGATCATCAAAATGTGATGCTGATTTCCTAGGAGGTAGAGAAGAAGTACCCTTGGTCTCCTAGGATTTTGCTCTGCAGGGACTTTCCAAATATCACTCATGATCTCTAATCACAAGGCAGGTTGGCATTGCCATGACGAAGGTATCACTGGCTTTTCATCCTATTTCTCTACTGCCTCTTCCCCTCTTCCTTGTCCCTGGTTCTCCTCTGAAATATCTCCAGGGTTACTGATTTGACTAGCAAAACAAGCCACATTTTGGCAGGAAGATTGAGGGGTTTCCCCCAAATTCATGGGCTACAGTTTGCCTCTGGCATCCGTTGCAAAATAAAACCTGCGGTTGTGTAATAATGTCAAATTTCAGTGAGGTACATTTAACACATCTAACCTTGCATTAGCTTTAGTGAAGTTCCATTAGTATCTTGTGTTCTGTACATGTTCTATGTGACTCAAATATAAAGATTCACAGCACAAATTACTCTTTCTTTTGTGTGTACATGTGAGTGGGTAGATAAATGATTTATGTGATAATTTTACTTCTGAAATTTAATAGTTTACACAGATTACTAGTTATCCTGTTAAAGATGTAATATGTAATGTAAGTACTTGAAGTAATGCAAAAAAAAGGAACAATCTTTTGCCTAAGAAGAATACATTTGATGCATGATTAATAACTTGAATTCAGTTACATAACCTGTAAAGGATTACAATTCTGTTTGTTTTGTCTTTTAATTATGTTTTGTTGTTGTATGTAAGTAACTAATCCCCAACTCTGTCTTTGCCCCAACTTCATTTGTGTACTGAAGCTTTGGCTATATCAACACTCACTGGCCAAACACGGGACAACTGTTCAGCGCAGTAATAACTTTTGCTTTCTTGGCCCTTGCAGCTGTCCGGTCACCCAGGTCCTCACTTCATAACAACAGCTGAAGCTCAGCCTCGTTCGCTGCCTAAACCTCATGTCACGACTGTCGGTACAACCTCTCTCTTTCTAATCTATTTGTAATACCTTCATACTTTTTCTTTTTTTCATGTATTCATTGTATACAGGATCAATTTCATAATAATCTTAAATGCACTGAGGATGACCTGAGGTTACATATGCTACATCCTATTTCCCAGATCCTTCATCAACTCATCCCACTCACCATCTCAGCCATGTAAGGAAAACACTGAAGTAGAAGAACCTCTTTTAACAGCTAAACACACAACATCATGTCACGCCTCCCGCACACACACTTCCTCTGTCTGCACAGAAGGGAAATGCAATCAAACAGCACAAACGATCAACTTACAGCTCACAGTGGTGAACTGGTGTGTCATCTTCACTTTCTGCAGGAAAATATAGGACCCACAGGTGGCTAGAGCTGCACTGGAGAAGGAGATTTTCCCAAAGAGGAGGCCGTGTTCCACCTGTTCACACAGTTAACACAGAAACCATAACAGCTTAGGTATATGACCCAATACCATAAAGTAAAGCTATTTGGGTCGATGCAAATAAATGGCACATATACACTAGGAATACATGGAGTACATGTTAGAGGTAGTGTGGGTAATGCATTCAAATAGCCTGAGAACACAGGAAACACATTGAGTTGTATGCCACAAGATGGCAATGCTGCACTGCTGATCAGTTCACTGTGATCTCGGGACCTGTTGCTCCACCGAGTGTTCAGAGCAACACATAACACAGGACCTCAAATACAGCATATCCAGAATCTTAGTGTAAACAATTGCATAAAATTTGGCAAAACTGACCTTTTCAGTCTGATATTGTACTTTGAATGAACTGTGCTCATGTGGAGAATTCCATAGAGGTTA
This sequence comes from Sphaeramia orbicularis, assembly GCF_902148855.1. Lineage (NCBI taxonomy): Eukaryota > Metazoa > Chordata > Actinopteri > Kurtiformes > Apogonidae > Sphaeramia > Sphaeramia orbicularis. Next base: position 28,537,403 of record NC_043964.1, on the reverse strand, counting down.
AAAACACTGGCTGAACCCCAGAAAATGAACAGTTCATGGGTGCAAAATTAAAATAAAAACATAAAGCACTGATTTGCAAATCTCAAACCCATATTTTATTCACAACAGAACATAGAAAAATCCAGCTACATTACTAAGATGTTCTATTTAAAGGTAATTTTGACTTTGATGACAGTAACACATCTCAAATAAGTTAAGACAGGGCAACACAAGGCTGGAAAAGCTACTTAACTGAAACAGTAAGACACATTATGAAATGAAAAATACACCAAAGAAGACCTGTGACTGTTGAGTAGTTAGATTCCACATCAGGGAAGAATGAGACAATATTCCTCTCGTAAAACTCCAGTAACTGATCTCTTCAGTTCCTAGATGTTTACCGACTGTTTATTTATTTATTTGTTTATTTATTTATTTATTTATTTTAACCTGCCACCTCCACCCCTCTTCAGAGGACAACTTTATTTTTAATTACACCTTGTGTTTAAGTAACAATCTCTAACTTTATATTCACATGTTCATCCATTCCTTGTGTGTATACATATACATAGAGGGAGGGTTCATATAGGCCAAAGTGTACAGGGACAGGACGAGACAAGACTGTTGTTTAAACAAAGGGGACAAAAGAAAGGGGATGCTACACAGTGGGGAAATATGGCTCTGTCCTGACTTTTTGGAGATGTAACTACCATAAAAAATCCTTGAAAGTCTTAAAATGGTGCATTTTCTCAGTTAAACATTTGATATGTTTTCTGTTGTGAATAAAACATAGGTTCACAAATATTTGACTGATAATGCATTATCCTTGTGCATCTATCTATCTATCTATCTATCTATCTATCTATCTATCTATCTATCTATCTATCTATCTATCTATCTATCTATCTATCTATCTATCTATCTATCTATCTATCTATCTATCTATCTATCTATCTATCTATGATTTATGGAGACTGACATTTACACATAATGATCCATAATAACACATTACATTATTATGCTAACAGCTAGAATTACACATCACTCTTCTATTAATGAAGTAAATTCAACTCTTTTCTTTGGTGGGTGGGAGATATCTATCAAACCTCTATCAAACTGCTGTCCTTCCAGGTGTCTGAAAAAGTTCCAGTTTTAATATGACACTCTTTTCTGTTATTCTGCTCTGTTTTCTCAACAGTTTCAGTCTTTCTTTGTTTGCAGGATGCAGCCAACAAAACCAAAAACACTCCATTCTCTTCAGAAAACAATACAATCAACTTGCCAAGTGCTGATGAAGAGACAAGTGAACTTACTCTCACAAGGGCAGCCGAAAACACAACACTCAGGACTGAAGATTACCAGTGCGATGTTCTTGCAACTTATTTTGTTCCCCCCTAATGGTCAAAACTGGTATTTAAATTAGGTGTCTCTTCAGAGCTCCCAAATACAAGCTTGAAATTGGAGTCGAAGGTGAATCAGTCAGTCAGTCAAGTTGTAGGAAATATCCTGTTGTCTCTTGCTAAAGATTGCATATTTGGCCAGAAAAAATTTCCTTCTGCTACAAAAAGTTGTACCCACGACAGCTGCGGTCACTTTCATACTGTATTTGGATGTTATAAAGAAACTGCAACCTCTAAAACTGCTGCTTCACACACATCTTCAGTCCCACCACATGTGAAATCATTGTAAAACTCTCTGATTCCACTCTTGATGCATAGCACTGAGTAATGGAAGTCCATCTTTGACCTAGAATATCATCACTTTATCATTTTATCCTGTAATGTTCTGCATTTATGTGTAATTTTTGTCATAATTAGCATATGAATCATTAGGAGTTTTTTTTTTTTTTTTTTTTTGGCTAAAAGCCTGTTTTGTGATTTCACAGTGATATTGATCTTTGACCACTCAATTGGAATCCCAAATTAGCAGAAATTCACTCACACCTCTATGCAATAGAATGATCGGAATGATACTGAACAGATGGATGAGGAAGGAAGGTAATTAACTTAAACAGATAGGACAACAAATACATAAGTTCATGTGGTCAAGACATTCATTCATTCATTATCTGAACTTGCTTTATCCTCACTAGGGTTGCGGGGGTCTCTGGAGCCTATCCCAGCTACGTCATTCATTCATTCATGACCTTTATTTAAACTCGGAGATATATTGAGGACGCAACCTCATTTACAATATAGCCAAGACAAAATAAAACTTTTGAAACATACAATGGACATATTAGAAATACTGAAAAGTCAAAGTGACAAAGCCAAATCAAAAACAGAGAAGTCTACTTAAAAACAGGAACAGCTGAAGGTAAAATAAGATGGAATTATGGATTTTAAACACTAAACATTTGAAACATACAATACACATATCAGAGGTACCACAAAGTAAAAGTGATGAACATGAACTAAAAGCAAAGACATCTACTTAAAAACAGGAGCAGCTGGAGGTAAAATAAGAAGTGACTAAGGATTTAAACTGTCCTAATGATAAAAGTGTGGTAAGTTTCAGATGGTTTTGGAGAGTGTTCCAGGTTTCAGGTACACAGTAAGAAAAACTGGACTTTCCAAATTCAGTACGCACTGAAGGAACCTGCAGGGTGAGCCAGTCCTTTAAGCAAGTGTGATATTGACTTGCATTAAAAGATACTAAAAAATGAATATAGGATGGTAAAAGACCAGTGAGGGCTTTAAAAACAAATAAAATCCATTGTCTATCACTACTTATGGGTGAAGGTGGGGTACACTCTGTACATGTCGACAGCTCATCACAGGGCTGACATATAGAGACAGACAATCACTCTCACATTCACACCTGTGGGTGATTTAGATTAACCAATTAACCAATCAGTGCATGTCTTTGGATGGTGGGAGGAAGCCGGAGTACCTGGAGAGAACCCACACAGAACATGCAAACTCCACACAGAAAAGTCCCACCCCCATGGTCAAGACAATTAAAGGTGGGGTGCAAGATGTTATCATGGAGCATTTTTTACTATATTGCTTAAAATCCCCTTCACACCCTGATTACAACCAATTGATTAACCCTTTCATGCATGAATTACAAGAACCTTAATCAAGATTTTTTTTTTTTTAGTGATTTTATTCCTCTGTAGGTATTTAAAAAAAAAAATGCGATAAATTTTTTTATTAAGCTATTTTTCATGGAGTTGCAAAAATGTCCACTCAGCTAAGAAATATGTATTTACTGATATACTGTGTGAAAACTATGAAATAAAAACATTTTTAATGCTGCTAATCTGATGTTTTCTCACATTTTAACATACTCTAATACTAGTCATTACTCACTTTATGGAGATAATATGAAAAAAACACAAAACCTTTTTTTTTATTAATTACAGTCTAATAACAATAACAAGGAACTGATTTACACTCAAACATGTTAGATCAGATTAATCAAAAACAGCAATGTTACAGCAATGTTATTAATTGTAGTGTATGGGATGATGCATGAGTGTCCACTGTGGTGGCTAATATGAAACTAAAACAACAAAATCTATAAAAATACAAGAGAACAGCTGTAGAAGAACTATCCACTGTAGTGACCACTATGCATGAAAGGGTTAAATGCTCTAACACAAAAATAAAAAAAAATGTAGTCACCTGTGGAACGGACAGGACTGAAAAAACACCATCCAATCATTTTGAGCACCCAACTGAAATGACTGAACGGTGATATGTCTATCAAACTCAACTGTCATTTGTCCCTCCCCCTCTCCCCCTCTGTGTGTACCCCTCTTCATGCGTTCTCAGAGGCTTGTAGCACTTGTTCAAGAAACGAAGCTGTAACCAGAGCTTGACTATATTAGCAATATTAGGATGGAAAGTTCACCGGCAAGCTGTTTTGTCACTACCATAAATCACTAGAAAATATAACGTTAGCCAGATAGTTTTGAACTGGGGCTATTCTGGAAGAGCGGGAGTGTTGGAGGAGACTGAATGAGGTATGCATGGATCGGAGCCGGAGACGTCGGAGCCAGGCGAATTGTTGTTATGCAGTGTTCATGAACCCTCAAGAACAAGCATTGCATGTGCCAGTAACTCTGTAGGCGTGGCTTCAGGGGGATGTCTGAAGAAAGGGGTTTGGACTTTTGAATTGAGTATTCTCAAAACGTAGCTTGCTCAAACCGTTTTTCTAAGATCTCATACCCCACTTTAAGATGAAATAAAAAACATATATAACAAAAACTGTCACTTTCATTTGAGAAATCTGGGCTGTTGAACCAGCCATAATTGGTGCTGTTGAGCAAATACAAGAAAAATTTCCCCACGGGGACAATTAAGTATATCTTATCTTATCTTATCTTATCTTGTCTTATCTTATCTTATTTTAACTTATCTTATTTTATTTTAACTTATCTTATCTTATTGTATCTTATCTTATCTTAACTTATTTTATCTTATCTTATCTTATGTTATTTTATTTTAACTTATCGTATCTTATCGTATCGTATCTTATCTTAACTTATTTTATCTTATCTTATCTTATGTTATTTTAACTTATTTTATCTTATCTTACTTTAACTTATCTTATTTTAACTTATTTTATCTTATTTTATTTTATCTTATTTTATCTTATCTTATTTTAACTTATCTTATCTTGTCTTATCTTATCTTATTTTAACTTATCTTATTTTATTTTAACTTGTCTTATCTTATCTTATCTTATCTTATCTTATTTTAACTTATTTTATCTTATCTTATCTTATCTTATTTTATCTTATTTTATCTTATCTTATTTTAACTTCTCTTATCTTATCTTATCTTATCTTATCTTATCTTATCTTATCTTATCTTATTTTAACTTATTTTATCTTATCTTATCTTATCTTATCTTATTTTATCTTATTTTATCTTATCTTATTTTAACTTATCTTATCTTATCTTATCTTATTGTGATCAGAAAAAATGCAGCTGGTTGTGGCGATGCACAGAAAGCTCCGTCACTGTCATGTTTCACGGACGATGACGAGATTGTCTTTTATGGTTGCAGCCTTTCTAGGTTTGTGCGGTCTGTTAATAAGTTACGTTTTTCTGCTGAGAAGTATGATTTTCTTTCATCTATGGTTACGTCTAAGAGCTAAGGAAGGGTGAGAGGGACAGATCTACCATGACCTCCAACCACGGCTGTCTGATTAATGTGTAGACCCAAACTGAATGACAATGATGGTCTACTGCTGTCAGACAGTGTGTGTACATGTCTGTGACCCATTTGGTGCAGTTTATGAGTGATGATGTGAGTTCTGTGTAGGATTGTATCGTCTGAATTTTGGAGTTATCTGACACAGAGGCATGATGGGATGATCCGGTCAAAATGATGTATGTCAGTTTCTTTCTGTCGATGGTAGTGATGGGATGTAAGTTTATTTGAGAAGGTCAAAGGTCACAAGAGAGATGCCACTGAGAGCTTTCCCCAGGCTGGTTGATGGGTTGTTAAACATGATTTTATGTCACAGGTGAGAGAAAATGGCGACAATTTGAGGCATATTATATTGTTAGCTTTCGACATCATGTTATTATCAAATTTACTTGGGAAACATTTTCTTGGATTATATTTTTGAACATTCACAGGCTCTCAATCTTTTTTATTGAGCGCTGTATTGTCATTTTCAACTCAATGCATTGGCAGACAGCGTAACCAAAATATTTGCATTTGTTTTGTTATATTGACCATTCTGTTGTTTTTATATGACTTTCCCTTTTGCTATCCTTTCAGTTCATTCACCCAGACAGTAAAAAATTTAAGACAGAAACCTCAACAAATAAACAAGACCTAAACAGCCACCAATCGCATCTACTGATCAAAAATATTAAATGTTTTTTGAACCACTGATCTTATCAACACATTCCGCAGCATCACACATGACCCATTTGGATGTTCAGAGACTCTAATGAACATGAAAACACCATCATCTTCTACAAAACTGACTGACAGATAAAGTCCACAAAATTCACCAGTAATGTTAAATATTTTTTACGGAAGAAGTTTTTTTTCTGTTTTGATATAATAACCTTTGAATTTACTCTAAGCTTGTATGCACAACTACATAATTAGTTAAATAAATATATGAAAAATGCAAAATTCAGAAGATAATATAATAATAAATGGTGATAAATCACTTAGGAAATGAAACATGTACCCGGAAATTCATCTGGAAGTTGCCACAAAAATAGGTTTAAGTATTTATGGGTTACGAAGAAATTCACGTCCATGGTAATTCAAGATTAGAATGGAAGTCTGCAACACATTATGGTTTACTTCCTCTGTTGCTGTGATTTCAGCATGGAAGCCACATCAGAAAAGTGGGTTAATCTGATTCAAGGTGGATAAGAGGAAAAGCTGGCATTTCATGGAAAGTGCCTGTCTTCCTGCAACATGTCCAGTCTTAAAGGCATGGATATATGGGGATAATCACTAATCAGCTTTTTGACACCTTTCCATTTTTAAGTGCCACTGACATATAAAATCCTATAATCTTTCAAGGATTTCCTCTATCTGTGTTCACCTGAGATGTTCTGCTGGTGTCTGAAACTAATGTGTTCCAAATATAATGATAAAAAGAAACAAAAAAGGAAAGTCAAATTAAGCATGCCTACCCGCCTCATAAGTAAACATGCATTTCACATTTATGAGCATATTTTATTAATACCATGTCTGAAAGAGATGAAGCCGGATCACTTTACTGTATATGAAGGCTCATTCATTTTGGTAAATAACAGTGAAGATAATAGGCAGTCTTACTGAGTGGTAGCTGAGTCACAAGTGCAGGCTTTAATGTGGCTGCTCCATAATAATAGGTTGACGATGCCGAACAGATGGCGTTTACAGGCACGGGGGTGAGAAGATTTCTCAAGCCTAAAAGGAAATTAACTGGGAAAAATAACTGAGCATAAAACACGTCTATTTCTAATGGTTGTTTATGCATTTGGCTTGTGAAGTATTTCTATAAAATGCCAAGAAGAAAAAGAAACAAGGAATCTGAATGTAGGTTAAAAGACAAAAGGAAGACCCACAAAAAACACAATTTGGCAGTGAATATTCGTAAAATGAGTGTCACAACTGCGTGATCCCATTCGATACATGTTCTGAAGTTTGATCGTCGAAGAAAATAAGAACTTCAGAAGGGAAAGAAAAGAGGTGGACGTTAGAAAGCAGAGAGGGGAGGCAAAGAACGCAGGTTTCATTTAGCACTTAGGCCACTAAAGTGCTAGGCAACAGCCTCCATCAGAGTCACTGTTGTCATGGATACAAGCACAGGATGCAAAAATGTGAGTATTTACCAGCAGCCTGAACCCGCAGTCAGCATTTGTAAAAAGACACAGGTTACAAAATGTAACGTCTTTAAGAACAACATTCCAAAATCAGGCACTTTGATTCATTCTCAGTCTTCAAGCTTTTGGTTTTCATACATGTTCATCTGTCCTTTGAGTATATCCATATACTTTTGGTAATTTTGGAAAATCTTACTGATGTGAAAATACTGCAAGATATACAATATTGTGCAAATTATTAGGCCACCTTTAGCTTTGTTGTTTTTGCAGGGTCGAAATGAGCATACACACACACACACACAGCCTTAAAAAACACAAGAACTGAACTAAATGTGTTCTAAAGGTTAAAGTGACTTTTTAGTGCAGGGGTGGGCAATTAATTTTCTTGTGGGGCCACATGAGAAACTTTGACAGTTGTTGAGGGCCAGACTAATACACTTGCAGCTCGGCTCAAAATAAATATATATATCTATAGAAACAGGAAATGAAACAACAAAATGAAAATGTGGAGCACAGAATACAACTATTTCATGAATATTCACAAAAACTATTTTGAAAATGTGCAAAGCCAGCACCACAGTAACTTTACATGAAAAACAATAAATGCATCCTGCTTTCTTTGTTTGGATATCTCAGGGTTTTTTTTTTAGTTTTTTTTTTTTTTTTTTTTTTTTTTTACCTCTGACTTCAATGAAGAAATACTTAGAAGTCCATGTCTTGTTAAAATCTCTGCATTCTGAGTCAGTCTTTCTTTTTTTTGGCATTAGCTGACATCTTCATGGGCTGAAACTGACCAACAAACCCATCAGTGCATAAGCCTTATGCCAAGTATGGAAAGTATGCTTGAAAAAAACATTAATTTAGCAGATCCTTCAAAATAAAAGCACTGCTGTTGTATTGGTTGCATCCATTACAATGATATATATTTGCATTGACTTTTAATTTGCCAGTGACCTCATGGGGGGCAGTCAGGGTCCGCCATTGGGCTGCATGTGGCCTGTGGGCTGTACAATGGCCAGGTCTGATTTAGTGTGACCCCTGACCCCATGACATGAACCTGGTATAAAACATGAGAAAATGAATGCAATAATTCTTGTATTGTCTGAACAAAAGGGTTGAAGACATGTTAGGGAGGTCACATTAAATGCTACCACTTTGGTTTATAGAAGCAGTTTTTTTCCCCAAAACTTTTGTTTTTACTGCTGTATACTTCCGATATATCCAGATGTTATCTTAATACAAAGACAGAAATGCATATGTGTCGACATAAATTTACTAAACCAACAAACCTAATGTTGGACTTCTACACATACTGCATATGCTCTATTTCTCATATGTATCATTGAATCATACAAATTCAGTATTCACAGATAAAATATAGATATTCATATAGTTATAGATATCAGTATAGATAGGTAGAGACGGTGATGGAATGTATTTCCCTATAATGCTAATGTTTTCAGAGAAAATACCTTCTTTTGTTTTGAACATTAGATTTATTTGCTGCTTCAGGCAATTTTTCATTTTCATTTTCTGATCTAGTGCTTGTATCATGCATTACTGTGACAGTGTCAGATTATTTTTTTCTGCTTTAATCCAAATCTGTAACACAAGACATGAAACAACGCTTGTTATTTCATGTACACTGCGAATAAAAATCACAACTCTCTTACATTCTCTGGGTTACCATGACACATTTCCAAGTCAACAAAATGCTGTTATTTTCTGTTTATGGGGAAAACACTGCATTTGTATAGTGTCTATGAGTCACAACTAACACACGTAATATATAACATACATTCATTTTCCTTTCAGCGAAGGGAGACGCGATCAATGCAAGAAAAGCAGAGACTTGGATATAATAATGGTATTATGTCAGAGTTCACAGGGTAACCAGATGCAGCTACTCCAGGTGAAAGAAAACACCTTAGCTTCATGTCTCAGTGGTAACAGAAGAACATGTTTAAGTTGTTTGCATGTAGCTGTAAACATGAAAGCACCTGCATATGCACAGTATATAACAGAGGATTTACTGTACTTAGAATATAGAATAGAATAGAATTTACATCTTAGACTTAAATTTAAAATGGAAAAAACTTATAAAAAAGTGTACATATAAATGAAATTACAAAGTGCCCAAAAAAAACTGAAAAAAAAAAAAAAAAAAAGCAACACGACAAGCACTTTACTTTAGTACAAACATTAAAAAAAAATCATGAAAAAGAGTAGAGTAAAAATAATCAATAAATAAAAGTACCTTTTTTAAAAAAATATATATATCTATAGGAACACTATATCCAACATCTTTTGTCTACACACAGTCTCTGACTGACTATACAATTGTTCACAGTAATCACCCCGTATCACAACAATATCAACAGCATGTACAATATGCAAATTTGTAAATTTTATATATATATGTATATATATGTATATATATATATATATATATATATATATATATATATATATATATATATATATATATATATATATATGTACATAAACAAGAAGTATGGATACAAGATTCTCTTTTATATTTTCTGTTCAGTGTTGAATGTTTCTTCCTGTCTTTTTGTACTTTGTTTTTTGTATTTTTTATTTATTTATTTATTTTTTTGCTGCTGTTAACACTGCAATTTCCCCACAGTACATGGGGAATAAGTCTTACCTTACCTTACCTTACCTTACCTTACCTTACTTTACCTCATCTCATCTCATAAGACATTTCATTGTCATTTTTACTACTACTGTACATTTTTGTGACAGCTTTAGTTCCTGTTATTTTTCAGATTTCTGTTTTTCCTGAAGGACTAAGTTTCCCTTTATAGATTGAGAAAATTATTTTACTTCTTATGCTGAATGAATCTTAAGGAGACTTCAAACATATAATGATGTCATGAAGTAAACTAGTAAAATACCACAGCTCAGGGGAGACCCTCATAATGTTACCAATTCATATCAGAAAAGATATGTAATGTGTTAAAAATTAAATAAAAATACATGTTTAAAAAAAAAAAAAAAAAAATCTACCACAGTAAAATAACATTAACATAAATGCAGCAGTAACTTAAATCCAAAAGAATCATATATAATAATAATAAAACACTGACAGGGGAAATTTTTGTACGACTTTAAGTATATTTTGCTGATAATACTTGTATAAATGTATTTAATTAAGGTTTTGCAGAACCTCTCTACTGTGCAATTGGTACTTTTACCTGAATAATGGATTTGGATACTTCTAAACTACAGGAAATCTACAATTTTCCAGAGTTTTCTTTAATAAGAGACCTTGAATGAACCAGAGCATGAGTGACCCACACATGGATGTCAAGAGAAATCCAAGGTGCTCCAAACCCAGTAATAGACATGTGACAGTGGTGCCCTGCTGTGCAAATACATGGACACAACACACACACTTGAAGCTAAGTGCAACACACCACAGTTCAGATGAAATCCGGTAAAGTCAAGCAGCACTGAGCGGAAACAGCTGACAATACAAACTGGTTGTGTAAATCACTAAATGATGTTTTTTGATGAATGAACGTCACTACTGTACATCTAATAATGAAAACAGTTAAGTAAAGAATACCTACCTGTGCATAAAAAAGGATAAATATTTCAGCATTTTAGTGGCTACATTTGATTTCTAATTGAACTCATCACACAACAAATAATTAAAAAAAGGACAAACATCAGTATCTAATCTGCTATTTTAACTTAATTTAATGCTTAGTCTTTACATTGGGTGCAGCAGGTCCGTTGTATTTCACGTTACAGCAATGAAGATTTAGGCTATTAGCAGCATTTTTCTATCAGCTAGACATGTCTAAACCTCCTGAGACCCAGGAAAGTATACGTTTTAGCTTTTTTTTTTTTTTATTATTAAATAATTACCTGTATTGGAAACATCATGATACAACAGTTTTTTGGAATGTTCTTGACAGCGGATGGTTTTGTTTTTTGTTTTTGTTTTTTTTGGACAAAGCTGTGAAACTCTTGTCCACAAACTTGGACAGAAAACCCATAGCTGGGTTTTAGACGGTTAATCCAAATGTAATTATATCTCATGCTCAATTTCCCTCCTCTGTTTTGGATCGCCTAGTGTTCTTAAGACCACTAGGTGGAGTATTAATACAACTCTGGTGAATAATTCCAGGGCTCTCAATCAACAATGCATGCCATGTGACACGAGAAAAATGATTGTTATTTAGTTGACTGTGATTCTCCTGTAACCTAGCAGAGCAGAGACCCGACTCATACTCACAAAAATATAATTACCAGAGAAATAGGCCGCATCTACACACTCATTTCTTTCACATTTCGTATCAAAAAATGTCATTAAATCTCCATATTTGTGAAAGGTTGTAATTACTGGCAAATTATGTAGTGTGCCTGCAGGAAAAAAATTAAGTAAATATTAAGACTAAAGGAGTGAGCTTTGATTTTTCCAGGGAGTGACGCCAAAATGAGTCACCTTTAATTTTTTCTACTTTCAATGGAAGAGCTAAAAGCAAAGTTTGGAAGGAATTAATAGCTCTTTGCAGCAGTTTTATCTGTGTTGGTTTAGAGCCCCAGTGACTGACACTCAACTGATGCTAAATTCACTGGACCAATCACTGAAACAATGAGTCATTATAATAATCGCAATTACAGTCTTTAGATACTTCTTTATTTTCAACACGGTGTGTGTTAGTCAAATGAGGGCAGATAATTTAGTATTTCACGCACATAGATCCAGAGAAGTTTCATTTATTACGTAGGCTGACACTAAATAAAAATAGATCCAAGTACACAGATGAGTGTCCTAAGTATAGAGCATCACTTTCTTTTCAACACTTCTTCAACTATACATCTGTCATAGAAAATGTCATCTTTTTTTTTTTTTTTAATAATGCTCACATGTTCCGGAAGAAAAGCCTTTTTTTTTTTTTTTTAGCCAGTCTCATGCGCAATTTCTTTTGATGTGTTGACAGTCTGTGTTTAAAGTTTAAGTTAATGTCAGAAACTGGGTTACTGCAAGAGCACAGAATAGAAAAGAGAAAGAATAAGTCGCCTCGGATAACATGACATGAATAATACATGACAGTATAACACACAAATCCAGCTGTCTGTAAGCATGGAGGTCATTTATTAAAACACACCTATAGTGGCCTACATAAAAAGTTCCATACATAATACATGTGCAAGATTTATGTAAAACACATACAAGTCCTTGTTCTGAACTTCACACCCACGCTGAGGTAAGAAACATATTCACTTACTCGAGAGGTTTATTTTCTTGTGTTCATGTGTCCTCATGTTTTCCTACCATCACTTGCTCCTTTGTACTTCTATATCCAGTCTGTTGTATTGTAACTGAATTATAAAATGGCCTAAAGCATTACCTGCGTCTCGTACTGATAACCTGTGAGTCAACAAGTTAAAGCGCGCAAGACTCAATTGACCTTAGCTGTGTGGTCTGTAAACACTTTTTTTTAAAACATACTTTGAGGTAAATATGTCAGAGGGTATCCTGAGTAACGTTATTCTGCCTTTTCATCATGAGGATACCGACATATTTGTGCTCCTATTCTGATGATTGAACATTGCACAACTGGATCTGTCTGTCTGAGTTACTGTGATACTTCAAAACACCTTTTTGTCTCTAAGGTTAAAACCTGGAACATATGTTGGTTAAAGTGGTTATAAGCTGTGCTGAGATTCCAACCTATCAACGGCAGGGGGAAAGTTGTGAAACAGAATGGACTCACAGCTACCAAAACTGCCAAAATATTCTGTAATACTCATTAGACTGCAACCGATTAATCGACTAGGTGCTTGAAGTCAATGCGAAAAGTCCCGATTCGATTAATCGACTCGAATTGATTGAAGGGAGATATTCTATTGCAGTTTTCCTGAACTGAAGCTTCTTTGTGCGTCACAATAAGTGTCCGTGTGAAACACAACAGTGGAACCAATGTTTAACAGCAGAGAAATGAAGGAAACAAAGCTTTGATTCAGGAGAATTGTGGTTGAATGATTTGTTTGGATCACTTTGAGTCGATTAATCGGTTTGCAGCTCTACTACTCATAAAGTTTGACACTTGATGTTTATCATTGTTATATTTTTATTACAGTATACGTAAAGCTTTAAACTGTGACAAATATCATCACCTGCTGTGACAGCTGATAATTTACATACATTTACATATAGATGTTATTCACTGATGTCACACATCCGGAGCACTAGGTCAGTCTCCGCCATGCTAAGAGGCAAACAAATGCATACTTGACTGTGCTTACCTTTGTATGTACATGTTCTTTGTTCAAACTGTGACCCGTGGCCGCTCCACTGCACTTAAGGACAATGGTTAACACCTGCAGGTCTTTTCAGACCCTGGATGTTTGGAGCATGAGATGGTTCACACCTGGCCTGGACGTTTCGAACCCCGGGATAAAGACGTTTCGGACCAGACGTAGTGCACTGATATACATGTAAATACAAGAAATATGTAGATGTGTACAACAACGAGATCATTTGTCATATGAGGATTTATTTATTTATTGGTTTATTCAATAGGAACCATGCATTTATGAGCATTGCTGTATAAAAATACACCTGAGTAAATATGCCAGAATTAGTAAAAATAACTACTTTTCATCTGCCGTTCCTAGACAATATTATAGATAGGATTTCATGTGCCACTCTTTAGATCATTTGTATGTTTCAAAATAAAATTGAAGTGTTTTGTCTGAACCAATAATGACTTCCTTTTTTTTTTTTTTTTTTTTTTTTACCTTAGATTATTGTTAAGGTAATGTCTTCCTCTAAACTAATTAATGTCAACATCATCTTATTAATAGTTATAGAGGTTCATGCTAGGTTTCTAACCAATTCTTTATTCATAACCAGGAAAAGCAGGAAAAACTTTGGGCCAAACAGACACATAAGGATTATTGTGATCATCCTCTGAATAATACTGTACACTCTCTGCTGATAATGCCCCTTGTATATTTAGGGTATATATGTGGTCAGATATAGGTCAGATAAGCACCAGGTGCCTCAATATGGCGACAGGGGCGGGGTTTCAGGGGTGGTGATGTCAACTGAATCCCATCTATAGCTCTGTTAGCTTTGCTCTGTTTTAGACAAAACAGTCACATTAAAACCACAAACTACCCCAGGTTTTGTGTTGTCAGTGCACTAAAAATATGTTTGGATTCATCTAAAAAAGGTCAGAACTCTCACAGTTTACTGAATCAACTACCGAGCAAATGTAAACCTAAAATATCATAACAGTTTTGCATTTTTATACCTGTGTAATCTTTATAATCAAACTTACCTGTGTAGTAGAATGCTGTGATTTCAGCATCAAAACTCTGTTCTTTCAAGTTAGAGCTGTGTCCAGAGGTGAAAACAATGATGATGCTTTTTATTATTATTATTATTATTATTATTATTATTATTATTATTATTATTATTATTATTATTATTATTATTTATTTATTTATTTTTTAAATTCAGGTGTCCCTTTCTTGTTTATCAAAGTTGTTCCTTACCAGTTCTTACCCTTAACTCAGCCTTGGCTTTAGTTTTCTTCGCCATTGAATGGCAGCAGAATGACTCACTACCCCCTCTAGTGGTCACATGCATTCACAGTGACACCTCAACCTGTGGCTTTTTTCAGTTCAGCTCATATCGCTACATTACAATTTATTGATGTTTTTAACAAAACTTCACAGCTCTTTGACACAAACACTGTAATAATACTTTTAGTTTCATTTTTAAAATATTTTAAGTCAAAACACCACATCTGGCTCCTTTAAGTGTTCAGTATGTGACATTAAATGATGACCAGTCCCCCCTTGCAATAAATGTGATAAATATGGGATTCCCTCATTAGAATGACTGTGTTTTTGTCTGTTCTGGGGTCTTTAGTTACAGAGATATGAGCTCTGTACACACAGTAGGTGGTAGTAAATCCTCTTAACACTGGATGCAATAAAACAATAACAAGCAGAAGAGGGAGTCTGTAAAAGGACTCATTCTAAAGAAAAGACAATATAGTGGGTCATCAATATACAAGAACACACAAATATAGATAAAGAACATCATAGTAATGAGTATTACACTTGGTTTCCAGTTAGATCAGTGTTCTTCAACCTTGGGTTGCCTGGAATTCAACTGGGGTTGCCTGAAATTTCAAGTAATTGATACTTTTTTTTTAATTACTTAGAAAAAATATGTTTTTAATGATTCAATAGATATTTCATTATAATTAAAACACCACACACTTTTCCTAATAAAAATCGATTTCAAATAAAATGCAGAATGTAATATCTGAGAGGGCATATCTTGACCGATCATGCTTTACTACGCTTCAACCTGACACAGTAACAGTCAGAAAACTGGACCCAACAGAGAATGGGAAGATTTCTTCACCCACCTAGCCCAAGAGAAAAAATTCTTTGTTTTGAATGTCTGGGTCGTCAAAAATTTGTGATTGTTAAAATGAAGTCATAAGTCAAAAAGGTTGGGAACCACTGAGTTAGATCTCCTATAAATCCTCCAAAAAATTACATCTACACTACCAGTCAAAGTTTGGATTCACCATCTCAGTTAAATGACATGAGATGGACCGCAGATGGACAACAAGTGCTCAGCATCACTGGGAACTCCTACAAAACTTTTGGAAAACATTTCAGTGACTACCTCATGAAGCTCATCGAGAGAATGCCGAGAATGTGCAAAGCAGAAATAAAAGCAAATTGTGGCTATTTGAAGAATCTAAATATAAAACATGCTTTGAGTTATGCCACACTTTTTTAACTACAGGGTGGGGAAGCAAAATTTACAATATTTTGAGGCATGGATTGAAAGACAGTGTATGACCAATTAGTTTAGTTGAAAGTCATGAGAATTTAAATCTTCAAATCATATTTTACTGCATTTCTAACGGTCTTGTTGTCTACCTCAAGTTCAATTGCCATTTTCTCATGGATTTAGTTGGGATCCTTTAGGATTTTGGATTTGAGAGCTTAATAAAAGCTTTGGTACGTTTTTTGTTGCTTCTTCCTCTTCCAGACTTTCTCATAATAGTTTTGCTCTAGTCATTCTCTTCTTTACATTATAAACAGTCTTATGGACACTCCAACTATTTTTGAAATCTCCTTTGGTGTGACGAGTGCATTCAGCAAATCACACACTCTTTGACATTTGCTTTCCTGATTACTTCATATAGGCAAAAGTTGTGAAAAGGTATGGATAATAGTGTTAGGGTATGATTATGACATCAATATATGTTTGGTTTCAAAACAATTGACGTAGTGCCGTGCTGAGAAAAAACAACTAAATGTTCATTGTAAATTTTGCTTCCCCACCCTGTACATAATCCATATGTGTTTCAGTTTGTAGTTTTGATGCCTCAGTGAGTAAATGTAAATGTAATGTAAATAATCATGAAAATAAGAAAAACCAGGTGAGTCCAAACTTTTGACTGCACACCTTAAGATGCTGTGCTTACATAGGTTTGTGTTGACATCTGTGTTGTATTGGGACGCTGAAAAGACCTGCAACTGAAGAGAACTGAGGCAGTTTGGAACATGCAAAATGATTTTTGGGTAAAAAGGATCCAAGTGATTTACACAGAAATCAGTGTAGGGGCTGTTATTATGGTCAACCCTTCCCAGACTGAAAACGAAAAGGTTGATAAAAAACATCTTGATTTCTATGTATTAGTTAAATTTTGACTTTTTAATCTTGAGGAAAACCGACATTAAACATGGTTAATAGTTTCAATGGAAGGAAAGGTCTCAGAAGAAAGAGAAAAAAAAATTCCCAGTAACTGAACACCCCTGGGGAATAGTTTCCACCGAATCCTTCATGAAAATAGAAATCCCTTCCCTCTAACGCTGCAGCAAAACAACTTTGCTGATGTGGCTCCGTGTGATGTGGCTTGTTAGACACAAACAAAGGCTGTGGGAGTGGCTGTGGCCGGGTTTGTGCAATCTGATCTGAGAACATGAAAACTTATAATGGTTTCAAGTGCGTAATGTGGAGAAGACCAAAGACTTGTCCCTGTTCCCAGTTGTCTGGTGGTAAAAATTCCAGATTATAACCTAGTCTTAGCTTCAGCCTTTTACTGACTAGTTAACATCAACACCAAACCTGGACCCTTAGTTCTCCAACAAACATCCTGACTCTTATTTGTGAGGAAAAATATCATTAAAGAGGAAGTGTTGTGTGATGTCTGTGGAAAAAATGTGCTATGAGATCACCAGGGATACATGGGTCAAAGATTTATTTCAATATAACCATGGGTAATGTGAAATCTGTGGAAGGAATGAAGCTGCATTCTATGATGTTGTGTGAGGTTACATAAGGCTGCTTCTGTTGTGCAAAGTCAACTGTTTGTTTTATTATTCTATTGTGTGCTACATCTTTGCTGCATGCTCTATTTGATAAGATAACTTCTTTGTAAAAAAAAAAAAAAAAAAAAAAATTAAATAAAAAAATAACAACACTGATTGCTTATGTGATGATGGGTAACCATGTATTGCAGTGTTTTAAATGTAAATTTGGTCAGAAAACAACCCCAGTCCAAAAAAGTTGGGACACTGTGTAAATGTAAATAAAAACAGAAAGCAATGATTTGCAGATCTGATAAATCCATATACGGTTTACAGTAGAATATAGAAAACTTTTTGCCTATTTCAGCAGGACAATGCTATACCATATACTGTATCTATTACAACAGCGTGGCTCAATATTGTTTAGTTTTATTTCAAGCACATAGAATCATCAGATAACAAAGAACAATATAACTATGGTCAAACAAAATTTTTCTGCGTTCGAAAAGGGGTGGGAAGAAGTACTTTATAAACTTTCACCCCCTTTTTTTTTACAAACCAATAATTAATTAATTCTGTTTCCTTGCTTTGTTAACACACTTCTTTTTCCCTAATATTTTACAATAACACAAAGCATCCATACAAACCGATCTCACATACACTTTTTTAGTCACCGCACACACAATCAGATTTGCAAATCAACCTTAGTTAGTTAGTTAGTTTAGTTTATTTCGAATATACGACAAGACAAAGTAATCTTTTAGTCCTTAGAAATGAAAAAAAAAAAAACAAAACCCAAAAAACCCCCAAAAAACAAAAAACCCAAAGCTTATACACAGTAAAATCGCCAGTGTTTATATAACACTTAAAGAGTTAATTTTAACACTACCTCAGTGAACATATGGTCCCTATCTACAAAGTGTAAAATTTACACTGAACATAGAGTTACATT